>NW_023046240.1:28661-64479 GCF_011762505.2 Arvicanthis niloticus
AGGTGTTGAGCACTACAGTAGAGAATGGGTGTCAGAGCCCTGCAGGACATCCTGTGTACCAGAAGCATGGAGGCCCTGCTCTGCAAGGCAGAATGTCACAGTGCTTTCTGTAACATTTGGCTGCTTAGGCCTCTAGAACCTTTGGGACTTGTGGCAACAGAGGGACATCTACAGTACTTCACTGTAGGTAGATTCCTAGGCAGACACTCAAGTTTAGGTCTGAAACCAAACAGAAAAACACCTGGGGAGCATTGCTTCAAAGTGAGTAGTTGTGATCTCCCCATCTTAGCCTGCAGCTGTGTGTGCACCAGCCTCAGATGCCTGCATCTCTGTGGCTGGTCCTCAGAGGCTCTGTAATTTGTGCAAATGAAGTGGAGACTGGAATTGCCTGTCAACTTTTAATGAGGCCCCAAGAGTCACTAAAAAGTCTCCTGTTGTGAGTCTTGGCAAAACTTAGAATTGGTTTCCTGGGGACTGTTATGGCAGGGAAGTTTGGCAGTTTGCAGGAAGCTGTCCCATTTGGCTTTTTAAAGCCAGTAAAAACAATTGAACTTTGTTCATCTCTCATGTGTCCTCCAGGACAGAAGCCCAGGGGCTTTGACTGATAAGCACAGAGAACTTCTGAGCAGGGCTGGAGATGTCAGGTTCTTACAAAACATTGTAACTGCCTTGCACATGAACACCGTGGCATCACTTCAGCTGGATTCTCTTGGGACTTTTGTGTTTAAACAGAGACCTAGCTGAGAAGTGCTTCTCTTTGTTTTTCTTTTACTCTGTGGCATTAGTTTGCAAATCAGGACACAGAATTTTGGCCACACCTTAAATTATCTTCAGGTTCTCAAACACACATCAGTAGCCAGGCATTACTACACTAATCCCATTAGGGCTTTAGAATAATTGTGACTCGTATACTAAAGGCATGCAAGACAGACAGGAAGGGGTGAGGGAGTATTTTTTTCCAGTAGTGTAGCCAATGATAAGTTACCCATGCTCCAGTAAATGACCCCATACCCACGTTCACCAGAGCAATCCTAATAAAAGTCAATGGGTCATTAATCAAAACAAACAAACAACAAACAAACAAAACAGACATGGCCTTCTCACTGTGAAGATCCTGAGTGAGGATCTGCCTACTACCCTTTGAGATATTGAAGGTGTTCTAGAAAAAAAAGTCATATACTCTACTGAAATGTATATATCTTAGAAACGTCTTGTGCTCTCTGTTATCCCCAGCTGATGGGAACAGCAAGGAAAGCATGGGCAAAAGAAAACCAAAAGAAACACAGCCACAAGAACCCGGTAGAGATCCAGTACTGAAATGAAGTTATTGATCAGTGATAGGGCAAGGCAGTCTAGTTTGAAGACAAACCTCCCAAAAATGTAGCAGCTACAATCCTTTGTAACACTGCAACCCTTTAGTTAAGGACACATGTTTCAGGAAGACTGATGAACCAGCCTGCTTTCATATTGGGTTTGAAAGCCATCTTATAGTAAAAACAAATGAGGTTCATTCCTGCTTATGAGTGTCCCATCTGCAACCTTAACTACAAATGGTTTGGAACTGCCTGCTCCGGGAATGGCAGTCACGTCTTTGTTTCACACAGTTATTACGATTACCTGTGGTTATGACCAACTGTGTTATGACTACCTCAGGCCATCTTGCAATCATGTTTTTGTTTCAGAAGGCCATTATGACTAACTTGCTATGTTTATATTCTGTTTTTAAATTCTATCTATTTGTCAAATCTCCCATTTGGAAACCCCCTACCCCTGAGATTTAAAACCCTTATCCTGTCCACATCCAGTGCCGACATCTTGAATCCCACCATAGGGGGAGATAGCTTGTATGTGTGAATTAAAAGAAGCTTGCTTTAATTAATTGCTTGCTTTAATTAATTAACCATGATGATTTGAATCAATGGTCTTTTTCCTTGCAACTTTGGGATTAACAAGACATCATAGCAACAGCTAACAGAGAAGCCTGTGAGGGAAACTAATGACCCCAGAAATGAGTCATCTTGAAGCAGATGAGATGAAGAAGTGAGAAGGACTTAGAAAGTAGGAGGTAAGAAAGTAAGTGGTACAAAAATGGGAGCATTGCCTGGAGCCATTATGAAGAGTCTGAGATTTCACTGGATGGGGAAGATCATAGATTCAATAGGAAATATGAGGGAAGAGCCATGGAGGACTGTGAAGTAAGGTGGTCCCTTCAGGAAACTATGACAACTGAATTTCAGGGGCAAGAGTCTATGTGATTGAAGATAACAATAGCAATTGTCCACTAGATTTAGTGGAGGACAATAACATGACATGGTGCTTAGCTGTGTGTGTGGGGGGAGGGGAGACAGTAAACAGAAATTAGGATTATTATTACAGGTACAGGATTTGGTCAGTGCCTAGTACATACTTCTCCATGAGTTGGTTGGATTCCACTAAGATACATGAAATCCTGCTTGGAGCCTAGACTGGGCTATAGTATGCATGCATGCAGTGCCTTCAGAATCCAGAAAGGAGAATCAGATCCCCGGAACGGGAATTATAGAGGTTATAAGCTGCCAAGTGAGTGCTGGAAACCAAACCTGGGTGCTCTACAACAGCATTTTGTTGAAGGCACAAAGTCTTAGCACCCAATGACCACTAGGGAATCATGAATGTTAAACATACAGGGGCCTGTCCACAATGGAGGAGACAAAGTACCTGTTTTCCTGCCCAGAGAGTGAGGAGTAAATATTTTAATAGTCTGGTGATCTTTTTGCTGTGGAGGCAGACCTCATACACCTTTTGCTATAGAGGCAGACCTCATGTAAATTACCCAGAATGTTTATCCTAGATTCTCCTTCTCTAGAAGTTAAACCCATCCTTAGGAGAGATATTACATGTATTTTACAGCCTCCTGACCTCTATGCAATCTGTCAGAGACCACACTGTATTCTAGGCTTTTTAACTATAGAACCCACCCTCATGGTCACATGTACTTGGTAAAGGAGTTTTTAAGTAGTCACCTGTTAAGTTTTATTGTACAGCTGGAATAGGAATGAGTGCTGCCTGGAAACTTTTCCTAAATTATACTGTGTTTTAAATATGCTGACAATGAACACCTGGCGTCAGACTCCCCAAGTATGATGCAGGTTGATGAAGTCAGTATAAACCAAGTTTCATTCTCATCTCTTCACACGTTTGCTTCCCTGCCTAGAGACCTGTGTGGACCCCCTCAACTGTCAGCATGCTTAATCACTTTCTTATTATAGATGACAATAATCCCAGTTATCCACCAATACGTAATCAGCTGAAAGACTTGAACTTTGTGACCTGAAGGTCTTCAGATTCCTACAGCATAGAAGGGGAGACCAAGTATAATCATAGTTCTGAAGAGTGTTTCCCATGACATATACTACTGTTGTATAGTGCCGAGTCTAGCTTGGCCATGGCAGGAATGGTTCCTGTCTCTTGAACAGAGCCATCAGGGTGTGGGCCTCCTAGAGTGTCAATGCTTGCTATGGGCATAAGGCTTGTTTGTAAATAATATGTGTGTATGCGTGTGTGTCTGTATACATATATATGTATATATACATATATGTGTGTGTATATACACATATACATAACTTCATGTTCCTCCTTTCTTTCTGCTAGGGTTATCAGGAAATGTTCTCTCTGCCAAGGTTAATGACTCCATGATAATTAGAAGCAGCACAAGTCCAGGAGGCAAGGGTGTGTCTATGTTTCAGAAAAATGGTAAATACTGAGACCTTCAGTACAGACCTTAAGGCTGTGGGAAGAACTCTGAAAACTATGCAAAATATAAGGATGCAATATGAATTGTATAAGGAGCTTCATAGGTCTAAAAGAACAAGGCAGCTGCACTATAAGCCAGCTTATGAGGCAGATTCCAGAATTCAAAGTTAGCCTGGGACAGAGGGAGTTTAGGTCCAGGCCCAGGTGTGGTAGAAATGGTAATTTCAGGGCAGGATCCCACCAAGCTAGCTTATTGTCTGTATTTAACAAAGGCAGACAGATCTTTGAATTCTTTTGCAATTAAAAAATGTGCTTGTTGTTTCCTACTAAGAATCCAGTGTCTGGCTCAATGGGATGCCAACTCATGTATAATCAAAGGGAACCTGGGTAATGACTGAATTGATGTGTAAATAAAAGACTGGGTTTTGTTCCTCAAGACAGGAGCTATCCACAGAGTTTTTACAATGGCAAGATAAAGAGCAGAACACACAGAGAGAGGGGTGTCTGAAAAGCTATCTTGAGCAGAACATAGGCTATTAGCTTGTAACCCTTGATTTGATTTGGGTCCTTTTTTGCTGCTCCCAGACACTATCATCAGGGCTCTTTGACCAAGCCAAAGCTGGACCTTCGTAGTATAGCAATTTTCTTCAAACCAAAACATTTGAGTCTAGAGAGAGGCTTTAAGACTTAAGAAGTAAACAAAATTCAAAAGGCCAGAAAGTAAACATTGTTGGAGTCTGACCCTTACCACCCACCCAGAATAGCTGTAGCCATTTTGTTCCTAGCCTGCCAGCTATTTCATATTGTTGCTGTAACATGCCCACCATTTCTGACACAGAGAAATGACTTGGCTCAACCATATACCCTGTTTTGTTGTGGTGTTCTGAATGTTCTACATGAGGTTTGTTAATCTTAAGAAATTCCATACAAAGCTTTACGCAGGACCCATCAAATCAAAGGTCAATATGAACTGTTATGTCTAAAATATCCTGAGTCAGAGCTGACCACTGGGTAGCCCTTCCTGCACCTACGCATGAGCTCACTGTGGTTTTTGTGGCTGACACTGAAGAATGCTGTAGGGAACACTGCCTCCCGTGTCTCTCTTGCTGGCGAGGGGACTTGGAAGGGGCGCAGAACATCTGGTGCCGAAACCTGGGAACTTCAAGGCGCCGCGGAGACCCCCGAGACTTGGGGCGGGTTAAAAGGCTACAGGATCGAGGTACGTCTCTGAGAGGTATGTTGGGGTGGAAGCCTTGGTTGCAAGTGGATTTTCACCTTTGCAGCCGCTGCACTAGTTGGCCTCTTGCTTGTGTTGCTTTCGTTTTTAGCTTATTTGTGTTGTGAAGATCCAGCTTGCAGCACAGCTATTAATGCAAGTCAAGAGGTTTTAGAAGAGGTCCACTCCAGTGTATCAGAAACAGAGCGTGTTAGCCAGCATCAGGCCAAGGAGCCTGGGGAAAAAGATAAGGCCAAGGAGCTGGGAAAGGGAAGCAAGCAAGAAGGCCTGGACAAAAGAAGCAGAACAAGGAGTCTGGTACAAAGGGGAGTACTCAAAAGAAACAGAGGCCACTGCAGGGCCTATTAAGAATAAGGACCCTTCACCGGCTGGTGAAGAGAGAGTGGAGGTCAAAAGGACCCCCCTTACCCCATTAAGGAGCTTGCCGCCATAGACCTTAGCAGCTCCGAAGAAGATCTAATGCAGGAGAGGAAGAAAGCCTAGAGGAAGAGGCAGCTGCCTATGAACAAAACAGATATGGACCAAAAAATAACCGTCCTGAGATAAGACTAAGAAAGACCTTGAGTCCCTCGGCCCCGCCCTTGCCTCCGACCTTCGCCCCGGGCATCGTCTCTAATTCATTTCTCAGCCCAGGAGATCGGAGACAGTTACAGCTGGCATTTCTGGTCTTTGAAGGGGCAGAGGGAGCCCGTGTTATGCCCCAGTAGAGTATAGGCAGGTCAAAGAATTAGCTGAGGCAGTACATGCATATGGAATGGGGCTAATTTTACCGTATCCCAAGTGGAGAGATTAAGTGCGGCTGCCATGACGCCAGGAGACTGGCAGGACACCGTCAAGGCGGTTGTGTTTACAATATGGGCCAATACCTAGAATGGAAGGCTTTGTGGCACGAGGCACTGCAACCACAAGCCAGAATTAATTCAAACACTGAGGGAACAGTTATGGACTTTTGACATGCTGGCAGGAGTTGGCGCCATGCCAAGACCAGACACTCACCTTGGCAGGTATACGCACAAATAGCGACAGCTGCTGTTAAGGCCTGGAAAATCTCTCCCCAGGCGAGAAGGGAGTAATCTTTATTTGTCCAAAATAACTCAGGGGACCAGTGAGTCCTTCTCTGACTTTGTGGCCCGTATGACTGAGGCAGCTGGCAGAATCTTTGGGGATTTCAGATCCAAAAATTTCAGAAATTGGCTCTTTCTAGGAACGGTTATTTATCCAGAAAAAATAGTTCCTCAAAAATTAGAGATTCGCAGAGAGACCATTTACATACCTTGAATGATTTTCAAAAATTATTAGGTGATATAATTGGTTAAGACCATTTTTAAAAATTCCCTCGGCCGAGCTGAAACCTTTATTTGATATTTTGGAAGGGATGCTCATATTTCCTCACCGAGGGCCTTAACACCGGCTGCGAGCCGTGCTCTACAAGTAGTAGAAAATGCTTTACAAGATGCCCAGTTGAAATGCATAGATGAAACCAAAACCTTTGATTATATGTTTTCAAAACTAGATGCTTACCCACCGCTGTATTATGGCAAGAGGGGCCTTTGTTATGGATTCATCCCAATGCTTCTCCCGCAAAGATTATTGAATGGTATCCAGATTCAGTCGCTCAGCTTGCCCTTCGTGGACTAAAAGCAGCCATTACCCATTTTGGAAGGGAGCCTAAGGTTTGATAGTGCCTTATACTGCCCATCAAGTCCAAATATTAACGGCGATCTCTGATGTTTGGGCAGTGCTGGTTACTTCCTTCAATGGTCAAATAAGATAATCATTATCCTAAGCATCCCATCTTACAATTTGCCTTAACTCAAGCTATCATATTTCCACATATTGTGTCTCAGAAGCCACTTCCAGATGGAATGGTAGTTTATACAGATGGGTCTATATGTGGTTAATAACAAGGTCACATCCAAACAATACCATGAAACCTCACCTCAAATTGTGGAATGTTTAGTGGTGTTAGAGGTTCTGGAAATTTTTCCAGGTCCCTTAAATATTGTTTCAGATTCCTGTTATGTGGTTAATGCAGTAAAAGTTTTAGAATTGGCCAGAATAATTAAGACATCTAGCAGACTTGTAGAAGTTTTTCAAAAGATTCAGCTTACCCTGGCTAAGCGAAGATTCCTGTCTTTATAACTCATATTAGGGCTCACTCAGGCTTACGGGACCTATGTCCCGTGGAAATGACCTGGCAGATCGAGCCACAAAGTTGATTGCAATTGCCCTTTCGCCAAAATTGGATTTGGCTAAAGCCCTTCATAAAAGGTTTCATGTGACAGCTGAGATGCTACGATGTCGATTTAACATCACTAGAAAGGAGGCTAGAGATATCGTGACTCAATGCCAAAACTTCTGTCAATTCCTACCTGTTCCCCATACCGGAATTAACCCTCGGGGAATTAGGCCATTACAGATCTGGCAAATGGATGTTACCCACATCCCATCCTTTGGCAAATTACAATATTTGCATGTCTCCATTGATACCTGTTCTGGAGTTATGTTCGCCTTTCCATTGACCGGAGAAAAGGTGGCCCATGTTATTATTCAACATTGTCTCGAGGCTTGGAGTGCTTGGGGAAAGCCTAAAATCCTTAAAACTGACAATGAACCAGCCTACACTTCTCAAAAGTTTGGACAATTTTGTCGCCAAATGGAGCTGACACACCTGACGGGTCTTCCTTACAACCCTCAGGGACAGGGCATCATTGAGCGTGCTCATCGTACCCTTAAAACTTATTTGATAAAACAAAAAGGAGAAGTTGAGGAAGCTCTTCCCACAGTGCCATGGTTATTGTCTCTCTGGCACTTTTTACTCTTAATTTTTTGAATTTGGACAGCTAGGGCAACACAGCGGCTGATCGCCATTGCCTGGAACCAACTAGGCCAAAAGAAATGATAAAATGGAAAGATGTTTTGACTGGTCAATGGAAAGGCCTGGATCCTATTTTAATAAGATCCAGGGGAGCGGTTTGTGTTTTTCCACAGGAAGAAGACAACCCGTTTTTGTTGCCGGAACGCCTGTTGCGACGCCTCACAGTTGTGGACGATGATTCCTCAGCGGGTTGCCTACGAATGCTTTTGATCGATACATGGATTCTCCAAGCTTGGGTTCCTAGTATATATAGTGAATTTAGATGGGCTATCCTATCTGCTTTCCAAAACCTATGCCCTTGCCTTCTTAAAAGGCGCCGCTTCTGCTAAACAGAATTTCTCCTATACCTTTAACTATACCGAGCGAATTAATGCCTCACTCCAGTTTGTGTGTATCCTCCATTACTTTTCATCTTATCCAACCACTCCTTTAATACTTGTACCAATGTAACTTGCTTTATATCTTAGTGCTGGTCTGCTCTTGTCTATAAGCAGGCCCTAATAGCCAGAATACCACAATGGATCCCTATCCCCATTCAGACATCTGGGACCTTGACTTTATTTCCACAGAAGAGAGATTCTGATATAACGGCAGCCATTGTCACAGCTATTATGCTCGGAGCAGATGGTGCTACCGTTGGAGCTATTGCCATGTTTCACCAAGTACAAACCACTGAATTTGTCAATATTTGGCAGAAAGAGTTAGCCAGGCAATGGCTACCCACTCTTCCTCCACAGTAGAATTGAAAGGAGGTATTATAATACTCAATCAGAGATTAGATTTGGTTGAGAAAAGACTGGATATCTTATTTCAGTTGACATAAATTGGCTGTGAAAGGAAATTTGGAGCTTTGTGTATTACCAACATTCAATACGAAAACTTTACAAAAGCAGCCAATCTCTCATATAAATTGTCCTTATAGCTTTCAGGAAATTGGTCTGAAATTTTTGGTAATCTTCTTGAACAACTTCGCAGAGAAATTATTCTTGCCACTCCACCTGCCTGGATCCCTCCATCGTTAAAGGACTTTCTTCTTGAATTTCTTCTGCCTTTTCTTTCTTTAAGGAAAGGGTAGGGATAGGCCTGTTTGGTGCAGCCCTATGTTGTGGATTAGTGTTCATGTTATGGTTGGTCTGCAAGCTCAGAGCCCAACAAAAAACGTGACAAGGTCACTATCGCCCAGCACTCATAGCCTTGGAGCAAGAATCTTCCCCTGAAATTTGGCTATCTAGGCTAAGAAAGTAACTGATGACTGAGACCCTCAGTCGATGCACCCCAAGGGTTCAGCCCATTGCACTGGGTCGATGAGAGGTCTAAGTCTAGCCAGCCCTTGCCTGAATAACTGTGGTACCTGAATATTTAGAGGTGTTTGTGAGTGGGTACTCGACAGGGAATGTTCCACGAGTGTGGATAGATTTCCCGAAAGTATGCCTGATTGCACAAAGGTTTGATGCCAAGAAACCTCCTCCTCTGGTGGCGCCCCAGGGTGGAGGCTCCCTTTCCCCGACAAAAGGCATCGAGATGGGTATGGGAAGTATTACTCATTGCACGATGACAAGAGAAGAAACTCATTACAATATCTCATTTTGCACAGGGGATCTGCTTTCCCTCACTGAGTTGGTGGCGCGCTTGATAGGCAAAAGGCTGTTCCATCTTAATAAAATAGAAAGGGGGAGATGTAGGGAGCCGCGGCGAGCGGTGACAACATTCGCCATTACAAGATGGCGCTGGCTTCCGGTGCTCCCACAAGTAAACAACTAAACTGCGCAGGTGCAAGAGGCGAAAGCGCGACAAGTCACTGCCCATCCCGGGGCGTAATATGGGGTGATGATAGTGAACAGCCAATCAGAAGTGAACACGCCACATATAAGCAGTGCCTTTTTCGGGCTTGGGGTCTTCCGCTTCAGCTGATACAAGAATAAAGTCTCACTGTAGTAACTACCCGAACACTGCCTCCTGTGTCTCTCTTGCTGGCGAGGGGACTCGGAAGGGACGCGAACCGAATGCTACTAATAAGAACAAAGAGTTATGATTATAATACTCATGCTCTGTTATCTCAATGTTCTGATTTTCTTCTGTTCACCCCCATCCACCACCCAACTTGCTTACTCAGGACCAATCTGCTTAAAGGTAAACGATAATACTTTGCCTAGTAAGTCAACTACTCCCCTCCTTGAACTTTAAACTTTGAACCTGTTTCTTTTTCCTTTAAAAAGCCTACCCTGAGAGCAGATTAGTACTACAATTAGGGTCCCAAGTTCTTTTTGTGGTCCTGGACATCCAGCATTAAGGAATGTGTTCAACAAAATACTCTTGCTTAAATGACATCAGTATTTGTTTGGTTCTAGTGGCAATTCCAGACCCAAACAAACACCTCACCACAAATGTCAGGAAACCCCTGAAAATTACAAGATTCACAATGTTATATAAGTAGTAAGGAATATGAGAGAGAGAGAGAGAGAGAGAGAGAGAGAGAGAGAGAGAGAGAGAAGTTTTATAAGGAGCACCAGTATGCAGCTCTCAAGAGCTGTCAGAAGCAGGTTGGGTTTTTCTGTGAAATAGCTGTGTCCTCTGTGCTTCTGTAAGTAGCCCTTACTCTATCCTTTGTAAGTAGTGTTGACAATCTTACTTGTTTTCTATGTGAGGCTTGGGCAGATACTTTGGTCTGTCCTTGTTTCCCTACTAGGGGGAACAGATGATTGTTCAGTTTTCAAACAACCACCCATCATTTCCAAGTCCCTTGTCCTCAATGACACTAGCCGCTAGGGGATATAGCCACACAGGCTTTAGCCCAGCTGTTTGGAAGACCCTTTAAGACTAAAAGTTTAGACTCACTAGGGAACAAATCACTCTTATGGGCAGGCCTCAGGCCTAGCAGTAGATAGCCAACACCAAAGGAACTCAGTAGAATCTTGGATATTCTTTATCTCATAATTTTTCCAACATAAAAGGAACTCTACAGCATCTTTGAAGGTTCTTGTCTCAGAATTAAAGTCAGGGCATTTTTTTCTTTCCTTACAAGTCATTCTTAAAATATATTATGGCTTCCAGTTTCATGGTTTTTTATTTTTTTATTTTTTATGGCATTCCTGTGTGTGTCTGTGTTTCCTGTGCTATTTCTTCGGCTCTTTTACTTATTTGGTTGTTTTGTCCTATTCTGATCTGTTTGTTTTGTTTTACTGTGTTGTACTGTGCTGTACCACTATATGCCTGTTTGTTTTCTAACGAGATGGAGAGGGCTTGGGTCTGAATGGGAGGAGGAAAGGTGGGAAGGAATAGGGGTAAGGAAACCACAACCAGAATACATTGTATGAAAAGTATCTATAAAAGATAAAAGAAAAAACCAAAGGCACGCTAGAAAAAACTAGAATAGAATAAGGCATTAGCAATTGGGGGGGTGGGGGTGGGTGGGGAGAGGAAGACTAGAATTTGAGAGCACCCATGGCAGTGTAGTGAGACTATTCAAAACAAAACACAAAACCAAACCAGACCAAACCGAGCAAAATAAACCCAGCAACAAATAGCAGACTTGTTAGGTTAAATAAACCTAAAATTTTAGTTTTCACAGAAACACTGAAGAATCCCAGAATGAGAGTTTAAGATTAGAACGGAGGTCAAGGTGATGGAAATGTACCTCAACTATAAAGGAAGGTTCTCTGAGTTCGAGCCTGGCGTCTATGCTGCTAGGCACTTCCCCTTAGCTCCCTATTACCCAGGGGAGCAACTGAGTCCAACTAGCTAAAGGACAATGTAGAGGCCCATGAACCCAGATGAAGTCAGGGCTCTGGACCAAAGGACTTCAACCCCTCCCGCCCCACCACAACTGCGGGTTCCCCTTGGTCCTCCAGCGCCCCCTACTGGTATTCGGCGAGCCTCTGGTACAGGTGACATCTGCAGAGGCATGCGGGTGGGGTGGGACCCGTCCAAATGCAGGGAGTCACTGTGTGCTCAGCGGCTCACCGCAGCCACAGCCCGCCCTCCGCGCGCAGGATCAGCTCGGGCTTCCGGCGCGGCTCCTTGTCATCTGGCAGGACGCGGAAGCGCAACAGTGTCAGTGCCAGCGCCACCTTCATCTCGTTCATAGCGAAAGTCTGTCCTATGCGTTCCTGCAGGAGGACGGGGTGGGGACTCCGACTGTGCCCTTTGCCGGATTCAGACAGGCGTCCTCAGACGCAACCTGACCCGGTCCACATCTCAGTTGAGAGATGCTAATATACCGAGCACACCACTAATGCTTAATTCAAACCTTGCCCAGAGTTGAATTAAGGGGACTCTGACTGTGACTCCAATTCCACCCTTCAATCTGGCCTAGGTACCTTCCTCCACTAGTCAGCCAGGTGGAGGGCACCCAGGGGGAACTAACTTATTTGGGACCCCCTCGTCTGCGAAGCATTCTGGATTCCGGTGAACCTCAGTCAAACTCAGAGCCAACTCACATGAACACATTAGTTCAGGGTTGTGGTTCTTGGATTTCCCCAAGCCTTGCTCTGTACCTCCTTACTTCACCTGCCAAGATGCAGGAAGGAAATCCGGATCCTTACTGTCTCGACTTTCCCTCCTTTCCATCTTGCCTAAACCTTTGCCCCACCATCTCAAGCCTCCTGTCATTACCTGGGCCCAGCGGAGAAGGGAATAAAAGCAGAGGTGACCTGTCTTGATATTCTCTGGGTCAAAGCGGAAGGGGTCGTAGACCTGAAAGAGACAGTGAGTGGCATCTCTTAGCACAGCCAGAGACAGAATCCCGTATGTGCTAGGGTCGTAAGTTCTGATTTCCCCAGCCCAAAACTTCTCCCTCCTCAGGATCCTGTGATGAAAAAGAAGGGAGAATGGGGCTACAGCACCTCAGGGTCGGGCCACACAGTTGGGTTGTGATGGGTTCCAAATATTGATGATGGCAGATGACACCTGTATGAAGCGGGGCCAGGAGGTTAAGCCTGCTGCTGAATAAACTTTGCTATGTGCCCAGGGCCTTTCTTCCCTGTCCCGTGGGCACCTTTAGGGATGACTCGGCCATCTGGGAGCTCATGTCTTGGTACAAACGACGGAGATGACCGGACTGGGGGGGTGCAGCCGCAGACTCTCCTTGATGCACATGGTCAGGAAGGGCAGCTGGGCCAGGTCGTCCCTGAGGAACACACCACACAATTGTCCAGGAGCAAAACAGATCAGGCTGTGTTGGCCATATAACCTTTCCTCACAGTGCTAAAACATTTCCAAGGAAAGAAGAGAAGTAGGAAAATACTGGAGAGAATTTAGTCAGGTATCTTTAGAAGCTTTTTCTGAACCAAACACATCCAAATGTCCATCATAAAAAGCAACTCAAAATTGCTTAAAGAAGTCTTCCTTTGGTAAAAACAAAGTAAAAATCAAATGAATAAGAAGCAATGAAGACACCCTACCGATCTCTGTTTCTACTGCCTCCTCCTCTCCCTCCCCACCCCCTATCTGCTGTCTCTTCCCTCCACACTGTCTTACTTTTCTCCTTTTCCCACCCTGCTCCTTCAAATACAAACACTCTATGCTCTCTTTTCTCCTATGATCATCTTTCTCCCTCATCATTCCGTCTACTCTCCTACTTCTTTTGCTCCTGTTCTTCTCCCTATACTTCATCACTCCTCTTTCTTTCTCCTACATCCTCCCCTTTTCTCCAACGAATTTTCCTCACTATTTCTTATCCTCCTCCTCCTCTCAACACCCTTCTGCCTCACTATGTAACATATTTGTCTAAACTAAAACATTCCATCCCAGAGGGAACTCCAAAAGACTCAGGGTGCGCATAAAAACTTACAAGGATCAAGTGTGAGCAACTCACAAGTCTTAGAAATTTCTGAAACCCATAAGACCCACAAGACCCATCCTCAAGGTTAATAAAAGGTAATAACTACTGGACAGAGATTCTCTAGGAGCTCCAAGAATGTAGGGTTTTTTTTTTTTTTTTTGAGTCTTTATCGATATTAGGGTGAGATTTTCAGTGACACAGCTATAAACAGCCCCCATCATTACTCATGTGAGTAACCCTAATAAACTCATTGTTTTGCCAATGATTTTGATCACTTTTGGCCTGTTGTCCATGAAAGCAAGTAGGCATTTGTTCACATCTCCCAAGAAAAGTCACAAAAACACCCCTCTTCTTATCTCTATACTTTTTTGCACCTCCTCTTCCCTGGACCTTAGTTCCAACCACATGTCTCCCAATTCTCATTCAGGATCCTAAATTGAAACATATCCTTGTTTCTCTTACTTTAAACCTCACACCTGCCAGCCAGTGTGTCCTGGGGATGTGCCCTGACGCAGGACTGTTCTCCCACCAAGCTTGGAGCTCCTGACAACACTTCTTTCAGCTGCATCCTTAGCACAGGATGGACTTCTCATAAATTGTTATGGGAATCCATTATGGGACAATTTGCTGAATGGTAGGTGGATGATACAATGGATTGCATAGAACATTGTACCCCAAGGTGTCACTTATGAATTCCTATTCTGAAGAGATAGGGAAGAGAGAGCAAAAGGCAGGGAGGGGAGACACTGAGAAAAAATGTTATGTGAGACAAAGGAGAGGACGGAAAGTTTATATATATTGAACATCCGCAAAGCGCCATCATCTGCCCTCACACACTATATATTGTCAGCAATTCTCTTTGAAGTTTAAATATTTCTGTCCAAAGCATAAATTTCCTTGGTAATGAGGCAGATACTATTCCCATCAAGTAGTAATGGAAGAATCATAAAAAGGAGACCCCCTCCTCTACTTGAGGAGCAGAGCCAGGGAGAGGCCAGTAAGATTAGACCCGAGACCTATGCTCACCACTCAATCTCTGTAGACTCTCGGTCCCTCAGGAGCTCCCGCACCTCCTGCCGGCAGCGCTCTGGTGTTCTGGGTGCCTCGCCAGGTTTACAGGGTCCCGGAGAGCCCACTGGCTGTGGTGTCATGGCCTGCAGGGCAGACAAGTAGGCTTAGTTTCAAAGCTACTTCAGCACCACAAAGTGGGTAGCAACCAGGCAGGGAGAAGCCAGGAAAGATGGAAAAGGGGTGATGGATGATAGTGGGATGATAGTTGAATGGATAGGGTCCATTCGACATGTTCCTGAAATGGAGGTTTCCCGTTCACTCTGTAGTCCCACACCGGGAGCCTCACCCTCAAACATGAAGGTGTCAGCCTCTGCTCTAATGTCCTCATCTGACAGCTCCTTTCCATCTTCATCCTGGAGACAGACAAGACAAGACACCAGATCACAGCAGTTCTGGGTCTATGTCTAACTTGAGACAGCTCTTAGATCCCCAAGCCCACTGTGCCTCTGCATCTCTCTTGATCATCATCAGAGGTCTCCACCCCTAGACTGTCCTGCCTCCTGTTTTGTGATTGTTTGTTTTTCCTTGTTGAAGGAGTTGATGACCTCTGAATATCTTCCCGTTTCTGCGTGGTGGGAGATTTCTAGGAAACAAAGGAGCAAGTAACCTTGCATATAGGATGATTTCATGGCCGCATCCCTTAAAGTTGGAGCACAAACATTACTCTCATTACAAGGATCTCCTCCTTAGGAAGGAGGAGTGGATCACTTTCTGTCAATTGTTCCATAATTGTTTGGTGGGAATGGTATCTCCCTACCCCTTGTCAGCAAGGGAAATGCTGCACACTGAGACAGAAAGGGTTGGACTGGCAGGAGAAACACTATATAACATTGTGCAAGCACAGATGATGTCATCTTACATACGACCAGCAACTAAACTTCTCCTTCTCTTTCTTTTTCACTTGTAATATTTCCGTGTTTTCCCCTATGACTGTTTTATCCTGCACCGAAGTTCGTATTGTGTTCTCTCACTTGATTCGTGGGTGCTACATGCAGAAAATGTACCTCCTGTCCTCTGAAATCCATTAGGCTTGCAAACCTGTAGAACTTACCTGTGATTGGAGAAAACTTGCTTACATTCCAGAATAAAGTTTCTCAACATGCAGTGGTATTTGTGCATGAATATACCATCATGAAATGCATTAGTTTGCACACTCAAAAATTAATTTAAAAATATTCTCTTCTGCTCTCTCGTCTCTTACTCTCTTCCGATCTCAACATTGCTTCCTCCCCATGCTCCCATCTCGTCTCTTATTTCCACACCCCTCTCCTCTTTCATCTCCTCTTTCTCCTTTTCCATCTATTCGTATTTCTCCTTTTCCATCTATTCGTACTCCCTGAAATGAAGAAGACACAGATGTGCCAAATATCCTGTGAAACTTGTGAGATTCATAACGTATTGATCTTTTCCTATGCTGTAAGACCTGCTGAACACCAGATGAAATCATCACATCACCTGAGAAAGGAGGAGCCAGAGGGATAGAAAGCCATTCTTATAATCCTAGACTGGCTGCTGTTATTGTTTGGGATAACGGATAGGCTGCCCTGATCTTGCAGGTGCACAGTTCTAGGCATACATACTGATACAGATATGTTTTCTCAACAGCATATTAAGTTATAAATAGAGTAAAAATCTGAGGTCCTTCAGCTTCAGATCTAGCAGGGGTGTGCTGAGTGGATTCTGCTGTTATCTCTATAATTTCTCTTTCTAGCTTGTCCTCCTTTCCTCAAATGACTTCCATGGCCCTTAGGTAGCCTCTACATCAAGTCCCAAATCAGAACTGTTTTTGATCCCATATTTGGCCTTGTCATTAATCCTACCCCTTAAAGCCGAGCTTGTGGCACAACCGTGTAGTCCTCGACTGGGAAGTTGGGACAGCAGGATCCATTCACTGACAACACAGTCAGACTGGTCTAAAAAATGCTAACCATACCTGGCACGCATCTGTAATTCGAGTGTTCAAGGTGAGGGTAGGAAGAACATGAGATTGAGGGTCAGCCAGGGTTATTTAGTGAAATTCTATCTTAAAAAAAAAAAAAAAAAAAACCCACTGGGCAGTGGTGGCACACGCCTTTAATCCAGCACTTGGGAGGCAGAGGCAGGCGGATTTCTGAGTTCGAGGCCAGCCTGGTCTACAGAGTGAGTTCCAGGACAGCCAGGGCTACACAGAGAAACCCCGTCTCGAAAAAACAAACAAACAAAACAAAACAAAAAAAACCAAAAACCTTGCAAACGCAAAAAGAGCTATTTAATGAATTGATTAACTTCTTTTGAGGTGGGGTTGCACTGTGTATCCTTGACTGCCTGGAGCTTAATATGTAGACCAGGCTGGCCTCAAACTCACCATGATCTTCCTACTGCTGCCTGAGGAATACTGGGATTAAAGGTGTCCTTATCACACTCAACAAATTAAGTCTAAGCAGCACGATTGCGCCTCCTGAGAACCCACCTGGTCAGCAGCAGCACATCGATGAAGTCCAGGGTTTTGGCCTTGGCCTTTGCCCTGATGACATCATCTTCACGCTTCCCGGGGAGAGTACGTCGTCGATCCTGAATGACCGCATCCGTGAAGTTGTGCACCAGGTGGCAGGCCTTGTGAAAGCGCCGCCCATTATGGTAAGCTGATAGAGTGAGTCTACGTGTAGGAGCACCTGCTGGAACCGTTTGGCTACTAAGGCACTGAGCTCCAAGATGGCAGAAATATACTCACTGGGCTTCCTGCATGAGTACAGCATGAAAGGAAACAAGAATTCAGCAAAACCGAAGCTCAATATTTCCCAACAGGATACTCAGTAGTCAGAAACAGATGGCCGTACAAATACATGAGTGCCATTAGTGGTGACATTTGACTGTGAAGTCTCACTTATCTCTATAGCCCATCTTCATGAGCATCCAAGAGCAGCACAGATGTCACTCCTTCCTTTTCTTTCCTTCCCCAGATCTAGCTCTCATCCACCTGCTTTCCAACACCTGACTCAGCTAGGAACTCTCTTTCTTTCAATAGTCTGGTCTTTTCAAGAGGATCCCTGCATTTAGTGACAGTCCCACCTTGTCTACAAGACAATCAGTGTCTACAGAGCTGCTATGATCTTGCTCATTTACTGTGGTTTGGAGATGTCTCCCAAACGTCCATCTCTGGGACTTTTAGAAACTGTCAAGAGCATTAAGAGATAGGGCTTAATCGAGGGTGGCTAGGCCATTATAAGTGTGCCTTGGAGAGAATATTAGGACCCTGACCCTTTCCTGACTCTCTTTACTTCCTGACATGACGAAAACATTTTCCTTAACACATGCTCCCAACAAAACAATAGCATCAAAAAGCCATCAACAAAATATTGCAAAACTATGAAAAAAAAACAAACAAAAAACAAAACAAAACAAAAAACCCAACCAAACAAAAATCCCCCCTTTAAAAAATTAACTAAGTACACTAAAAAATTTTGTGACAGCAACAGAAGTGACTGTAAACACCAACACTCGAGGTAGAAATGATAGGAGAACATTCCCACCTCTGGCCGGCTTTCAATGTCTGATAGTTTAGACACTATGTTGCAGTATACTGATGGTCAATTTGACAAGATCTCGAATCATCATGTAGACAGAATCTGAGCACATCTGGAGTCTCAAGACTGTGTTAATAAGTGAGAATACTCATCCTAATCAGAGCAACACTATTCCATAAATGGGTGTTTCAGACTCTCTGCTTCTTTGCTGTGTAGGCAATGTGATCATCAGTCTCTCATTCCTCCACAGTGACTCCTTAACTCGAAGGACTTCCCCTCAACTTTAACCCAAAGCAAAACCTTCCCTCTATTAAGTTGTTTCTCATTGCACCAACAAGAAACACAGATAATACATGAATTGGTACCAGAAATGGGGTCATAATTGTAATAATCCTGACAATGCAGTTCTTAGGCTTTGAAACTTTTGTAGAAGAAATGTAGAATTTAAAATGCTGATCCAGAAAAACCATTACATTCTGTATGGGGAGTTTAAAGGAAATTATGATTGGAAGTGAGAGAGACCAGAATGTCAAAGAGAAATGCAGACAATGGAGACCTAGGTCATATGGTTTGCTTTTTTTTGGGGGGGGGGGGCATCAATTAGGAAATAGACTAGAATTCATTCTAGCTATTTTTCTGTCAATCAATTTGACAGCATTCTATCTAGTCCTCAGAACATGTGTGGGGCTGAATTAAAAGGTGATAGCCCACCAGGATGGTGCATACCTGTAATCTCAGCACTCAGGTGGCAGCGACAGGTGGATCTCTCTGTGGAGCAGGCTGGCCTGGAGTTCTAGGCAGCCTGGTCCACAGAGTGAGTTTCAGAATAACAGGGCTATTCAGAGAAGTCTTGTCACACACACACACACACAACACACACACACACACACACACACAAACACACACAAATAAAAACAAAACAACAAAACAAAAGCAAAAAGAAAAAAAGGTGATAGACCTTTTGAGTGACAGAAATTTCAAGATGGTATAAATATTCAGGTATGGAATGACTTCTACTCACACCACTTGTTTGTGTTTAAAATGAGAACTGAGTTCAGGTGTGCAAAAAGGAGAAAGCTAGACAAGCCTAAGCAACTCATCACTCTCGCTTCCTGACTGCAGACACAAGGTAGCCACCCTGCTGCCTTTCCTTCCGCCACCATGATGGGGTTTTCCTTAAACTGTGAGCTGAAATAAACCCTCCCTTAAGTTGCTTTTATCAATTATTTTGTTACAGCTGTGAGAAAAGTATCTAATTCATGTCAACCTGACAATTTCATATCTATGTGTCTCCTCTATACCAGATGAATATGATCTACTCACCTGCATCCATGGTCCTTGTTCAAATCACCTCTTCTTAGAAGCCTCCTTTTTCCCTACTCGCCACCCATCCCTACTGTACACCTTCCCAAGTCCATACTCCAGGTTCCCAGGCCAAAGGGAGGGACTCACTCCTGACAGTTGCTATCAAAACTGAAGACACACTTCTGCAGACTGTCCAAGGTCATCAGGCTGATGTTCTTAAACATGTCCAGACGGGTGTTGCCACCTGAGGCTAGCGCTGCCACTTGGCTTTACAGAAAAAAGAAGCAACACCATAACCAGGTCTGAGCTCTGAGATTTTTCCCCAATCACAACTACAATAACTGATACCCAAAATTAGCCTCCCACATCTCTGGCCAAACACTTGACTCCAGGGTTAACCAGGCGGGAGTGTTATAAGTTGGACATAAAGCTATCTCTATGTCAGGTTATGGCAATGTCCATTGTTTTCTAAGCATCTTTTCTAAATGTTCTGAGCAAAAATTCATCCCAGTGTTTTTCACCTGGACTGTTTCACAGATATTTCAGAAAACCTTGAGAGATCCAGAGAGGCCTTCCATGGGCAAACATCAGGCTTGTTTCAGCTTGTTATAAAAGCAGGGTCCCAAAAACTAAGTTACACAATACAGAGCATCCGCTGCCTCCTCTGAAGGCCATTTGTGATGCCCCATGGAATTTATATGCTTTCAGGAAAGAGTGGAAGCAGGAGTGCACAAGAGTACCTGACTACCTTCTGTACTTGAATAAGGAATCTTGTATGTCTGGCAGAATCCACAAGTGTTGGGGTTGGTCTGGGGCTGCTATGCATTCCAATGTAAATTTGTACCCTAAGATCTGGTTGCCCAAGACAAGTGAATCTCAAGTACACCAGCTTTTGTTCTGCAAAATCTTGCTCCCCAAGTTAATTGATCAAAACAGTCTAAAGCCAATTATTGAGCGATAGAGAAAGAAAGGCAGGACTTGAAGATGGGTGAACGGTCTCAGGACAGACCAGGGGAGGAAAAAGGAGGAGAGAAAGGGAGGAAGAAGCCTCGCATGATAGGAGAGGGACTAGAGCATGTAGCCAGGAGAAATAGCAAGTAACAAGGGAACATATGGCTGGGGTGTAAGTTAGAATAGCTCAAAACCTAATCTAAGGCTTCCCACTTGTAAATAAAATACCAGGATTGTGTGTCTTTTATATTGGCTAACTAGAATACAAAAAATATCATTTACACACAAGTAAACCAGCTGAGCTGTCAGCTAGCAAGTAGAAAAACTGTTAGCCCTTCATGCAGCTCTCACACTCTTGTCTGTCTATTCCTCAACCCAGTATGTGAGTTTTCAGTAATGTCCCTTACAGTGCTGAGCCTATTCTACCCCCCCCCTTGTTTTGTGTTAGATGATGACGATTGACTAATATACTCTTAAAAAAAGGAAGAGGCTAGAACTTCAATGAAAACCTAAGCTTCAGGTGACTTCCAGCTTCTCTCCTATGGAACTCTGTGCCGTAGGAACAAGCCAGATGCTGAAACTATGCTAAATTAGCTTGAAGTTGGTAAAATCCCAACTTCAAGGAATTCATAATAAGGAATTATGCTTATTATTGGGCAAGCTGACTGACGCTGGGTCACATGCCATACACATGTGACCCATACTCTGTTCAGAAGAGCCAACCCCCTGACTCACACCCCTATTAGCACATCAGACCTTGTGTTTCAAAATCAGTGTTTGTGGAAGTGCCTTGCTCCTTACTGGCAGTTTCTAGGTAGTTTCAAGTCTGCATTTAGTTTTTAGGCCACCACCTGAGAAAATAGAACCTAACTCTTTATAAGCACTCACAATGTGTGAAAGACAGGCTCTGTGGTATTGTCTTGGATACAAAATAGAGAGGAAAAATAAAAACACAGCCCCATTGTGGTGGTTTTAAATTTGCTGGCCCACAGAGTGGCCCTATTAGGAGGTGTGGCCTTGTTGGAGTAGTGTGGCCTGTTAGAGGAAGTGTGTCACTGTGGAGTAGCGTTGAGACCCTAGCTGCCCATAAGACAGTCACTCCTGGCTGTAATCTGATCAACATAGAGTCATGCAGAAACTCTCAGCTCCTTCTTCAGTACTTGTCTACCTGCACACTTCATAGCAATGAAAAATTTAATTAGACATCCATCTTAACCCTTTAGAGAACAGATAGACCTATCTGAAGTTCCTTTGCCTCAGACTCCAGCTGAGAACCTGAGTTTCAGAGACTCACATGCATGATGTTGGTGCTGTCATTGAAATCTTCACATAGGGTTTCAGGATGTTGAAGTGGAAGGCGGGTGTCAGCAGGCGGCGGTGGCGGCTCCACTTGTCCCCAGCACTCACCAGGAGCCAATCCCCTGGGAGGGCAGTTTGGTGATGGCAGTGATGGCAGTTGAGCTGGCATCGTGTTCCCGTCCACCCCTGGGGATTTTCCTGGGTCCTTCATCTGTAGTACTCACCCAGCCAGGGTTTCAGGAAACTGTAGAAGATTACTTCCTTTAGGGCAACTGAAGCTGACATGAACAAGGACGATCAGGGCCCATGAAGAGGCTAGGAAATGAACTTTCAGAGAGTGTGGGGGCAGGGCTCAGCAAGGTGTATCATGTCTGCCCCAAACCTAGATGACATGGTTAGAGAAAGGAACATAGGATGCAGAGGAGGAGGAAGAAGAAAAGGAGGAGAACAAGGAGAAGGAGGAAGAGGAAGATAAGGAGGAAGAGGAAGCAGGATACTAGCTAGATGAGATGGAAAACAAACTCACTTCACTATCACTGGTTTCAACATAGTCGACTATGTCTGCCCTTCACGTGTAGCATGACATTCTACAGACCTAGAATACCTGACCATCCCAGCATGCTCGGACATCTAATATAGATATGTGTCATGGATATATAGGGAGTAACATGGGCTAACATGGCTGAAGCAAAGTGACCTACCCTGAATGACCCCATCTGCTTTTAAAATGGGAAATAGATGATCATCTGATATATCTCAATGTGCCCCCATAGGTAGGTCCCAGATATCATTTTAAAATAGTCACAATAATCTCACAGATATGGCATCGATGTGGTCCAATTGGGCATCAGACTTGCCTCAACAAGAAATCTCAGCCATGTTTCTATCTCAGTGGGACTGAAAAAGCAACAAATGTCAGAAAACTCCCAAATGGCCAAAGTGTTTTCATCAGGAGAAAAAGTATAATTTCAAATAATTGCTCTAGCAAGAAAAGGAAACGGATGTGCTCCAGTGGCCACAGCTCTGTGTGAGCTCCAGATAGGGCCATATTCATTGATTAAACTTGATTCATACCTGGGGACAACATGCACCAGTGTTATAGTGTGAATATGAAATACCCTTCATCAGTTGGCTTTTGAAAGATTTTGTCCTCAGATGCTGCCTTTATTTTGGAAGATTCTAGAAATATTAGGAAGTGGAACTTAGCTAGAGAACAGAGGTAGAACATCTTGAACTTTGAAACATCTTGAACTGAGTCTCCCTTTTCCCCTTTCCTCTCCTCTTCTAGCCAGTTATGTGTATGTCTTTCTTTTATCACTATGAATCCTGAATCACAAGTAAAAATCAATCTTTGCTCAATGAAGTTGTGCTAGTAATAGCAACAAGAAGAGCTAATACCACAGGTGTGATCAGGTGTGATCACAGGTGTGATCAGTGTGATCACACAGGTGTGATCAGGTGTGATCACAGGGGTGATCAGGTGTGATCACAGGTGTGATCAGGAGATGCCATACCACTCTAGTTGCAGGCATACATAAGGTGAGGCAGAGGCAAGGGAATCAGTACAGCAGTCCCATCTATCTGCATTCTGGTCACCTGCACAGCTGGAGACAGCACAGAGACCTCAGCAGTAGACAAACAGGCTAGTCCAATGTCCACTTGGATCAGAAAACAGATGTCTCTTTGATGTGGATGGAGGTTGGAGATAACCACTTGCCAGGTCTCCATCTGCCCGTCCCATATACCCCGAGTGGTACATACCACACCATGAGTGCCCAGGACACCTTCCTCTCAGCTCTGAATGGAGGTGAGTAGAGAGGAATCCCAAGATCTCTAGGCTTTCCAAGAAAAGGACTGCTAAGGCAGATGGCCACAGGGAGCCCTGAAGATTCTACCATCCTCTGGGCTGAGTCCAGCCTGGGCTTTCTTCTAATATATTCAGCAAAAGGTAGAGAAAGCTAAGAGCAAGAAGGACTAGGCTACTTCAGAAATCACATAGAAGCATGAGCGCAGAGACTAGAAACCCTCAGTTTCCCACAGGTACACCACCACCAGCTTCTTCTAAGTACCTGAGGCACTGAGAACAGATCGGATGGTGTCAGGGTGGCACAGAGTGATGATAGGGAGGATGGGACCCAACCATGTCATGAAGCCCTGGGGGTAGGTGGCCACCAACTTTGTCACCTCCTTCAGACCATGCTCAGTGGGAGTGATCTACAAGCAAGAGAGGAATAGTCACCTCCTGAGGTGGTTTGTCAGGACTCAAGCACATTATGCTACGACATGGTCAGAGAGAAGCTGATACAGCATGACATCTGGATATCTCTAGGATGGTGTTTCCAGAAGACATTAGTGTTTGCATCAGTAGTCTCAGTCAGGATGATCCACCCTCTACGGGGTGGGACAGCACCATCCAACCCACCAAGAAACATAGAGCAGTGGTCCTCAACCTTCTTAATGCTGCTACCCTTTAATAACAGTTCCTCATGTTGTGGCAAACCCAACCATAAAATTATTTTGTTGCTACTTCATAGCTGTAATTTTGCTACCATTATGAATCATAATATAAATATCCAATATTTGATATGTAACACATATCAACCTGTGTGTAGAGACCTACTAGGCTAAGGACTGGTAATATAGAGCAATTAATAAAGGAGTCTCAACCTCATTTCCTGATTGCAATAGACATCTTCTTCTGCCCACAGACATCACAGTGCAAATTCTTGACTTTTGGACCTTGTTGCAGGATATTTGATCATACTGTGAACCCCAAGTTAGTGTTGTTTACTAGAAAAAATGTTTCTAGTTGTAGTGTGGCTCAGCCCTTCACACTCACCTTTGATCCTCTGATTTGAATACAGTCACCACCCTTAGTACACACCTTTAATCCCAAGCAATGAAGGGAAAATTGATTTGTAGAAAGAAGCGCCCATGTTTGAAAGTGATGTCTAATTGAGTGGCAGACAAAGTGACGAATCAGAGAAAGAGGTGACAGACTAGGATATGCCCAACTCCCACAAGAGGAAAGAGGAAGGGGAAGCTTCTTAAAAGAATAGTGTGGAGAAAAAGAAGAAAAGGAGAGAGAGGAAAGGGAGGGGAAGGGGGAGGGGAGGAGAAGAGGGAGGGGAGGAGGAGGAGAGGAGGAGAGAGAGAGAGAGAAAGAGAGAGAAGCCAGATTGGATCAGTCAACCTGGAGAGGAGTTTAGGCCAGCACAGCTGAGTTAAACCAGCCAGTCAGAGTTCAGGAAAGAATAAACAAGGGTCAGCTTATCATCAGTAAGTCTCAGAGACTGAAAACTTCTAGGCTAGGTAAGATTCGACAGAGGCCAGGAGTTAGCTGGCTCAGGCAGTAAGCATCACAGACAACAATTCCTCATGCAAATAAAGGTACATTACAGACTCTACCCTTCCCATTGGCTTCCTCTCTCCCTCAAGGATCTCCCCATACACAGGATGCCAACCCTTTGGCCTTCAGATTGAATTATTTACAGGTTGGCGCCACCTTGCAGATGGCATATTGTAGCATGCTTAGAATCCATAATTGTATAAGCCAATGATCATAACACAATGTACCCCCCTCTGCCCTCACTCTTTAATATATACGTGCATGCATTGTATAGAATTTATATATGTATCATGTCTCTCTCTATATACAATATATATGCACTAAATAATCATATAAACACAATCATGTGTTGCATAATGATGTTCTTATCACTGACAAACTACATATGTGTGGTCCTGGTCCTATAAGTTCATAATGGACCCAAAGGATTCCTATGCATAACATCTTTTATTATTGTTATTCTATGTATAGATGTATTTTGATATATAAACACCATTGTCTTACAAATACCTACAATATTTAGGATAACACTTTGCTGTAAAGATTTGCACACATAGCCTACACCAAATGTGTTGTGCTGAGTCTTGCTCCATCTTTTTCAGGGTTACCGCTGAGTCTCAAGGGTCTATCCCAGGGCCAATGGAGAAGTTATGCAGCCTATCCCAGAGACGGCCACCTTGACTTGAGAAGATGAATATTCTCCAGTGGTATTAAAGCCCCAGGGAAAACCATCAGGGAAGGTCTCATGGGGCTTAGGGGTGTTTAGGCAACATTGTAGCCTGTTAGTTGTACCTGACAGCTTGACAGGGCCTCTACTCACCTGAGAAGGAGTCAGTTGTGTGGTATTGCCCAGATCAGAGTGGACTGTGGGCACATCTTTGGGGACTGTCTTAATTGTTAGTTGACTTAGAAGGGCCCAGTTCATTCTATGTGGCACCATTTTCTGCACAGATGGTCCTGGACTGTATTTTTCAAAACCTAGCTAAGCACATGCTTGAGAACGAGCAAGCAGGCATTGTTTCTCCACGCTTTCTGTCTCGAGATCCTGCTGGAGTGCCTGCCTTGACTACAGACTCTTTCCTCTTGAAGTAGTTTTCGGTCAGTGTTTTATCACAACACAAAATGAAAACAAAAACATGGATTCTCCTACATGTTTGTGTCTGCATGCCCTACAGGTCTGCAGTTCCAAAGATGCAAAAGGTCTGCAGAGCAGGAACTAGTCAACCCCAGGACAAGAGGTGACCACTAACTCTCTAGATGGGCAGCAGTTCCTATCTACGAGCCCCCATGCTGTCACCAAACATCACCCTGTGGGTGATGTCACTGACATGTATGGATGTTGTGAGCTTTGCTATTTGCAAGTGAAGCAACTAAGACCAAGTCACCCAAAGGCAAGAACAGACTTGGTCAAAGTCCAAGGTGTGGGGTCAAGGAAAGCTTACGGGAGGGTGAGTAGACAACTCTTATCCAGGTTGGGCGACAGGGCTCAACGGTCCATCTTAGGGAAGAACTTCCGGCTTTTAAGTAAAAAGTGCTTCAGGAACAAGAGGCAGGAAGACCGCCATTGGTCTCCTGTTCCATGTGTGGTAGGAAAGGAATTCCAGAGATTACCCCAGAAAAACATGGAAGCCAGCTGATATGGATTGACAGAAAAATGGCACTGACCTTGAACAGAGCTTCTCAAGAGGCCTCAGTCCAGCAGACAACGAGGGAACACTAGGGGTCCTCACTCTGTATGGTCTACCCTGGAAGCCCTCAGTGCATCCAGTGTAAGAAAAAGACAGACGAGAAATGAATCCAGAGCCAAGTAGAGATGGAGTGGGGGGCAGGGATATGAGAAAGGCTGATGAGCATGGTCCTGGTCCGTTCACTCAGAAATAAAGACCCACAATCTGCTGCTGCACTCACCATGCCAGATGACCCAAGAACCAATTCCATTTGGGGGGTTGAGGGAAATCACAAAGATAATGATATGTTCTGTAGAAGACATAGATCTGAGTCAGGACACGGGCAAGAGCCAGCAAGCTCGATCAGCAGCAAAGCAGCCATGTTGAGGCCTCCAGCCTCAGTCCCACCAAGGACAGGTCCAACTGTGGCATCCTGTGAGGCAGATGGACAGACAGTGAGATTGGGAGGTCGCAAGAAGGTTGGGCCGTCAGGATAATGGACCAGGGATATGAATAATGAAGGCTGGTTGTAGGAGAAAAGGAATCCCAGAGATTCTCCATGGGGTGGAGAGAGGAGTAAGATGGAAGGAGGAAGGGAAGGGGAAGAAGGGAGGGAAGGAGGGAGGAGAGAGAGAGAGAGAGAGAGAGAGGAGAGAGAAGAGAGAGAGGAGAGAGAGAGAGAGATGGACCCAAAATGCCTGAGGGCTGCCAGGAGATGTTACCTGCAAAACCCCATGTCTGAAGCCAACAGGGTCACTCTAGTTTTTTGGCTTCAAATAGCTGATTATCTGTAAATAAGCAACCAGGCTCAGTGCTTTGTCTAGCCTATATGAGTGCTCTTAGCCAGGCACCTTCTCTCTGAAACAGCAAATTTCCCACAATTCTCCTTCCTCTAGAGTTTCTTTGTTCTGGCTTCTGCCCTGAAGGAGGTTGAGCTCAACTGTGTCAGCAATCCTTCATAGGCCCATCTGCCTCCTCCCTTCCTGGGCAGATAGCCAAAGGAGGGGGTTGGGTTTGCAGGGCACAGAGTGGAATCAATTCAGGGTCACAGCATGAACACCAGATCCTTAGAACTGGTTTCTCTCACATTGGGGATGCGGGTGGAGGTTGCAGGCAGGATAGATTTGGGTAGTGGGCAAAACTCTGAGGTTGGCAGAGATAAGTCTGAGCCCCACATTCAGACAGAGTAGGGGTATCCCTACTCTTCCAAGATGACCAGCACATCTAGTAAAATCATTAACAGGAGTTCAGGTGCCAGGGGAATGCAGCCAGGCCAGTCCTGGTCACAGACCATCTCCCATGCACTGGACCATGCTGATAGCATGTCCCATTTTAAAAAACTATATACACAATACTTTTAGTAATCTGTTGAGAATTTTATACATGCATAAATGTGTTTTGATTAGATGATTAGATTCACCTTCTATTCTTCGGCTTAATTCCTTCCAGATCAGCCTCTTACCTAAACCCTTTTTTTTTTTTTTTTTTTTTTTTTTTTTGTAGTTTACTGATTCAAGTCGTCAGATCTTCAGTGAAACTGACTCTCACCACCATCAGCTGTTAACAGCTCCTTAGCTAGGGGCCAGGGCCCCTTCCAGGGCTGGAATGTTGTCTGTCTTGACTTGCACAGGTCTTGGTATCGAGCTGCAGGCGTCCCTGAGTTCACTAGAGCAGAGTCCTGTTGTGTCCGGAAGGCATTGTTTGGTCCTATCCTCCCAAAACTTCTGACTCTCACGGTCATTTTGCCCCAACTTTCACAAAATCCTGAGTCCTGTGGGGCCATGTGGGCATGGTATAGTGTCATTTCCACTCACTGTGAGTCTCTGCATTAAGTGCTGTCCACTGCACAAAGAAAACTTCTCTGACGAGGTCTGAGACCTGCATGCAGCCTTTCATGGCACAAAACCGGGAGGCTCCAGGAGCCTCTGCCTACCAGCTACACAGTCTGAGAAATTCAAATCCTGCTCTGAAGCAGTCCAGGGTCTGGATAGTGACACTGCTCTCTGAAGCAGGAACAAAGCACAAGCCCAATGATTGAGTCCCCAGGTCAGAGGCTAGGAATTAGCAGCCCAGTGGGAGAGCATAGGTTGATGTGGATATGAACTGAGACACAGCGAGAGGAGGAGACATGTGATGGTGGGGTGGAGAGCAGCCCTGAGCAGATGGGTCCAAGCAGAACATAACACTGGTTAGAAGACAGCACTTGGGTGTCAGTCTGCACTGGCCACCTTTTTGAGGGTTGCTTATGATTTGCAGCTGTATAATCCAAACTCAATGACTCTCTGGCTTCCAGAGAGTCTCCCATTTCCACCTCCTTTTCTACAAAAGTACGAAGATTACAGATGTGTGCCTGACTTTCTATGGGTTCTGGGATTTGAACCCAGGTCCTTATGTTTGCACAAAAGTAATACCCTTTAGGGTTGTAGAACAGTTTGTTGGTTGGTTTGGGTTTTGCTTATTTGTTTTTTTTTTTTTTCTAATTAATGGTTTGAAAGGCAGGGAAAGAAACGTTACTGGAGTTCTTGGGGAGTTCCTGAAGACTCATTGTATGATAACAAAAGAATTGCTTCCCCATGGGTTTTTTTTTTGTTTTGTCTCAATAATTAAGTGTTGTTACTTGGGTGAGAAAGATCTCCCATAGTCTAAGGCATTTGAATGCTTTGTTGTTGCAGGATATTTGATAAGACCCTGAACCCTGAGATAGTGTAATTTACTGGGAAAACCTGTTTATAGTGTGGTTTGGCTCCCTCTAGCCGCACCTTTAATCCAAGAGCTTTGTGATTGAATATTGTAAACAGGATTAAAATAAAGTCAACCTTAGATCAGGAAGCAGAGTAAGCAACCAGCTGACAGGAAGTGAACATGGGATTATTAAGAAAAAAAGCCATAGAGGAGTAACAGGAAGTCAGGAGGATGGATAGACACACAGGAAGTAGAAGGGAGGGAGATTCAGTTTGGAGGAGGTTCTGAGATGGTGAGGAAGGAGATTTGCTTCTGGGATGCTGGCTGAGGAGAAAGGCCAGCTGGGAACTTTGCCTCTCTGAGCTAGTCAACTCTCACCCAGCATCTGGCTGTTGATTTGTTCATTGGCAAAATCAAACAATTGAGGTTTTGTTAAAAACAACAATTTGTCCTCACTTGATGCTGGCTTGTTTGAGGAGGGTTAGGAGGTGTGGGCCTTGCTGGAAAAGCAAGTCACTGGGGATGGGCTTTGAGAACTTAAGGCCTCACCTTGCAGTTTGCTTTCTCTGGTGCTTGTGGTTCAGGATGTGAGCTCTCATTTCTGCTCCAGCCCCTACATCCACCTGCCATAAGGTTTCTGTCCCTCTGGAGCCATAGCCCCAAGTCAACTCTTTTATGGTTGCCTTGGCCAAGCTGCTTTACCACAACAACAGAACAGAGATTAATAAAAAGAAACTCAAGGACAAGAAGAGACTCTGACAGATTAAGATTAATTTATTAGAGTTTCAAGGGAACTCCCAGGGCCCAGGAGCTGTCATCCTCAAAGCTGTGTTGAGGAGGAGAACAGAAAAGCCAAGCCAGCATGAAGATCAAACACATGGCAACAGGCAGTCACTCGATGAAGAAGAGAACTTTAGGAAGTCCAGAGTGTTACGGAGTTTTAAAAGGTGTAATTAGACTCTTGCAAATGTCCAAAAGAAAAAGAAAGAAAAAGAAAAATACTGACTCAGAAAGGTGAGCAGATCAGATCAAGCCCATTGGCTCCTGGGCACTGCACTAGGGTCTGTGAAAAAAGTACATTATTAAAAAGGTGAGCCTCCGCCCCTACTGCTGGGTTGTCTAGCTAGACCCTCGATCCACTGTTGAATTAACAAGAAGACAAGGGCATGTTTCCACCTACAACTAGATCACAGTCTCACCCACCTAGCTATCTGTCAGCCCTCTTTTCTTATATGAAGTGTAGATAGCAGCTTGCACAGCACTTACTATTCTGTGCTACGATCATTTATATTTAAAAAGGAAATTAGTGACAGTTTTGAAATTTTGTTTTTTTGTTTGTTTGTTTTTTGTTTTTTGTTTTTTTTTTTTTTGCTAAACACAGAAATATAAGAATATGTTTTCATTTTAACCCGAGATGGGATATGGGGCTCCTTTAGATGTTCACAGCAGCTGACTATGATCTGTTTGTGCTCTTGCAGGTATGTGATTTTTCCAGCTGCAGATCATTTCTGCGATTGTGCAATACTGGAACTCTGGGGGCTTTTAGAGGGTGTATACGTGCTAGAGCGCTGAACGCAAGGCACGCTGGTTGATTGGTTGTTGTTGGTTGTTGTTGGTTGCAGTTTTAGAGGCTATATACGTGCTAGAGCGTTGATCGGCATGCTGGTTGATTGGTTGTTGTTGGTTGCAGTTTTGTTAAGTATTCGTGTTAAAAAAGAAAGAAACAAACAAAAAGAAATTAGATATCTGACTTCGAAGATCAAACTTGCCCCTAAGAATACCACACGCCTCATCGGCAGGAAGTAGTCTAACGATGGCATTGCCCGCCTTACAACTCCTGACTTGTCAGGGATCTCTTTCCCCCTCTATCCTTTCTCTTATCTAGTGTCAGGGTCTTGATAGGGTGCATGAAAACGGTGGAGAGTGGGGGAAGAAAGAAGAACTCCCAAAGTAGCCGAAAGAATGGCTACAGGAAACTGTTACATGTCATGCTTAACGTGCAACAGGACTCCATATGTGTGAGTTTTGAGACTTGGCATCGTTGCCTTCTCTGAGCCTCAAACTCATAAGGGTGTGATCACACATGTGCCCGTGGGTGTGTGAGAGGGTCACCCATGTTTGCCCAATTTAGGTTCCCTAGAAGCAGGTGTAAGAAAAAGAAGGTGAAGCTCAAATTCTACTCTTGGAGGTGACCCTTAGACAAAGTTTTACTACCAGGTGCTAAAAGATAATCCTGGAAACTAGCAACACAGCGAGAATGTGATGGGAAGGGGAGGGAAGGGGGCGTTAAAGGCATGTGTTGAAGTTTGCACAGTGTCCCAACCTGGCTCAGACATACTGTGGGTCTCTGGGAGACAGTACGTGCCTCGAGTCATCTCTGGAGCTGGGATAGTTACCCACTGATGATGGCCATCCTTCAGGACTGAAGATTGCTCCCAAGGTCTATGTTTGGGGTGTGTAGCTTGCACTGCAAAGGTCAGGTCTAAGAAACAAGGCCAGGTAGCTCTAAGAGAAGCCCCAGTAATTGCAACACACACACACACACACACACACACACACACACACACTCACTTAAAAACCAGCACAGTATGTAAAACACACATACTCAAAGAGGCACACATAAAAACCTCCCCACACTTTACAGATTTGCCTCCACATGTACACACATGGCACACATTATGAATATATTTGCACAGTGCACACAGTCACACTCAGTTTCCACAAGTTTCTGACAAGTTGAATTAATGACCTAAGAGCCTGATGTTCTCAAACTGGCCACCAGAGGGAGCGTCTTCCATTCTCAGAACCACAGGCTCATTCATTTCCCATCCTTTCTGATCCCAAAGTTTCTTTGTTCCATCCGATCAGGAATGAGACATTCAGGACCCAGATATCAATTATGGCATGAAGCAGGTTTGAAAAGGATCCACTAAGCTCACGGAGGAACAATGAGTTTATGGGCTTACTTATAGAGCATGAATGGGAGGCTGTGCACAGAGTGTGGATGACTCCAGAGCAGTTTCTCTGTATGTGATGGCTGAATGTTGGTTGTCAAGTTGACTATATATGGAATCAACTAAAACCCAAGCAGCTGCAGCCTATGAGGGATTTTCTTGACAGAATCCCTTGAGGTCAGAACCCATCTTAAATCTGAGCCACGTCTTGTGTGCCAACTCACATGAAAGGTCATGGAAGAAGGAAGCTTTTGCTTTTTGCTGCTTGCCCTCACTCACGCTGGTGAGCTCATCTGTCTTGTTGCTGGCAATCCTTCTCTGGTATGAGAACCCTTTGTTTCAGGATTCCCATGCAGACTGAAGACAGCCTAAAGCAGTTCTCTAGGAATCAGTCCTCTGGGACTCTGCTCTAGATAAGAAACGCTGAGACATCCAGCCTTATGAACTGAGCAACAACTAAGTGGACCAGTAGGCCACTTGAATAACCCCCCCTTTAAATATGTATACAAAATAGGATTAATATGTATTTTCTATCAGTTCTGTTTCTTTAGCGATTCTCTGGCTAATACACCATAGCTGGAGTAGGTGAACTTCAGTTCACCTTCTTGAGTCTGTACGCCCTTCCTCTACTTAGAAACACAATAGTGACAAATGCTAGGAAGAGTGGCGTGAATCTCAGTGAGTGTCCAGTGACCCTCCCCCACCCGCCATCTATGACAGAACGTCTAAACACAAGCCCCCTTGTGATGATCACTTGCAAATAGGCACAGCCATCTTAATAAATGTAGAGGCGGTTCTGCTTAGATGGCCTTTCTAAAGACTACTCAGAGGGAATACTGATGAAATGGATTAGAAGCTGTGTCTGTGAGGGCGGATGAGAAAAAAAAATTAAAAAAACACAATAGACCTTATTCAAGTAAGAGGAATATATTAATGAAGGAAACATTACAAAGCGGTGTAGGTCTTTCTCGCAAAGTGAGTCAAGCTGCTGGCACACAGTGCTTTCACACTGCTCCCAACAGGAGCTGCAAGTGTAGCCCCACAAAAGTTCTCTCATGGGTGAGTGTTTCAGATCCAGAAATAGAAGGTCCAGACCAAGGAACCCTTAGGACACAGTGGATAAGGCCTATGTGTGAGTAGACAATAGTGAGAAGATGCTGGAGAAAGCACAAAGGTGTGGACTGAGGAGCTGGAACTTGAGACCAGAGGAGAGAATTGACCACCTCTACCCCACTGTGGTGTTTGAAGGAGAATGCCCCCCCACCCCTGCAGGCTTATATATTTGATATTGGTCTCCAGTTGGTGTAACTGTTGGAAGGATCAGGAAGTATGGCCTGCTTAGGGGTAGGTTGTCACTAGGGAGAGCTTTGAGTTTTCAAAGGCAATCGAGGTCTCCTTAGCTCTCCCTCTATCTTCCCTGATTGTGATCAACTGTAAGCTCTCAGCGATTGCTCTGGTGCCATGCCTGACTGCTTCCATGCTCCCCTCCATGATGGGCATGGACTAATTCTTTAAAACTGTAAATCCAAAAAAACTCTTCTATAAGTTGTTCGTGGTAATAGTGTCCCTTATAATTGAAAAGTAACTAAGACAGAAGTTTTGGTATCAGGAAATTATGTATTTCTGTAACAAGCCTGACCATACTTGTCCTTGGAGGAATGTGGAAGCCTTTTGGACTTTTGACTAGAAAAGTGGTTGAATGCTTTTAAAACAGAGCTTAGTGGCCATTCTGGAAGGAACAAAGAAGAGAGTAGCAGTGAGGACAGTGTGAACTAAGAGGTTTCAGAGGGCTAGTTATTATTAGCAGCCGCCTAAAGACCGGTTATTAGGATATTTGGCAAAGAATGTTGGCTGCTCTCTGTCCTTTTCTAGTGATCTGTCGAGGCTAAAGTTGGAAAGCTCTGGGCTGATTTTATTAGCAGAGGAGATTTCAAGATAGCTTAATATTGCTATGTCACTTGGTTATTAATAATCACTCTATGTAGGTCTCTAATGAATAAAGAAAACTGGGCAGAAAAATTCAAGTGTGTAATATAAGGAGAAAGAGCTCCAGGAAAATATATTGGACCTAAATCCTGTGCTCAAAGAGATGGAAGTTAAAGAAAGCCTGACCCTAAAAGGAATAAAAAGAAGTTATGCCCTGGGCAAGACTGCAACAGCTAATCCAGCAACTTGTAAAGGAAAAGACCCAAGGGATTTTCTCCGTTAAAAAATAAGTGAAATTCAAAGGTTATGCAAACGTAATCCAAGGAAGGATCAAGTTTCATCCCACGAAGGCCAAAAGAACTGGTTTGGCTTTAGAGTCAAGAAAGATGCAGGATTAAAGGGGTTGTAGAATCCCCTCTGGATGTAAGAAAAAGGACAGAGGCCAGGGGTGGGGCGGGGAACTCCCGGCAGGAAAGCTCTGATCGGCCATTGTGTGACGCTCTGAATGGAACCTGTATTGTGGATGGGGGCCTCAGGATGTTGGAGATGCCAATGTCACGGGTACATGCCAAGGAAAAGCTACAGACGAAGTGGAACAAGCTCAACATATAGAGAAGTGTTTGCAGTCACTGGACAGCTGCAGATTTGGGGTTAACTTACTGGATTTTCACTTCCTTTAGCCAGTATTTCCTCGCTATACCACTATTCGTATTTTAGGAATGGTCCTGTGGGTGCGGTGGCCCTCGGGTCCTGGAAGTATACAGTTTGCTTGGATTTCAAAAGGGTGCTATTAAGAGATTACCTTGTGTAGTATTCTGTCTAAACTCCACCTCACAGTTACCTGGAACAGCCAGGTAGGCCTGGCCACTATAAAAAGGGGCTGCTTGCCCCCTCTCTTGATCTCTTGCCTCTAGCTTCTCTCTGCCCCTCCCACTTCCCCTCTCTACACGTGATCATGGGCCGGCCTCTATCCTCTACTTCTCTCTTCCTTCTCTTCTTTTACCTTCAATCTTCTTCTTTTACGCCCCCCCACAAACTCTGCCCTATCTTGCTGAATAATAACCCCACGACCCAACCGTTTGGTCTGGTGTGGTCTGTTCTAAAGCTGCACACGGACGGACGTCTAACACCTTGAGTCTTGGAAGAGATTCTGAAACTGGATGAGACTGTGAAAGACTGGAGACTTTCAAGATGGACTAAATGCATTTTTAATTATTATATGGCTGGGAACCTATGGAGGTTAGGGAGTGGGGTATGGTGGTCTTAATGAAAATGGCCCCAAGAGGCTCATACTGTAAAGCCCACTCGAAAAAGAACTCATGATCCCCGGAGAACTGCAGACACACCACAATCACTCATGAGAAACACCAACTTGATGCAATCGCATGAGGTTTACTGGCTACGCCAGGGCTGTCTTCCCAAAAGCCCAAGAGGGGCAGAGGAATTCATCCCGAACAAAAGAATTGTACAGATTTAAGGGGGAAT
>NW_023046241.1:0-64453 GCF_011762505.2 Arvicanthis niloticus
TGGCAATGTTTGGAGTAATGGAATACAGAGCCTTCGCTGGCCGTGGTGTGAGGGGCAGGTAGGTGTCAGTGTTTCCGTGAAGCTCATCTGTCTCTCTCCAGTACATGGAGTTTTATAGCAAAATGGGTTTGAACCTGGTCTCTGAGACTTAAACAAGCCCATGCCATCTAGTAACTAGGGGTCATGCTGTACACATGATCCATGTCATCCCCACCTGGGAGAGGGGTACTGCATTTGGCACAAGGCTAAAGATGCTTTGAAAATGGCAGCGGTAGGGAAGCATGGTTTATTATTCTGCTGAAAATGGCAAGTTCTTTAGGAAAGCTTCTCCGAGCCCTGTCAATCAGTTTGATCAGACTCCTCATCTGGATATTGTTGCTGTAAAAGTCAGAGGCAAAACACCATGGGTGGGACACTGTCTTGGCACTGTTGATCTTACATAGCACACTGTATTTGAAGATTTCTGGTGTGTGTGTGTGTGTGTGTGTGTGTGTGTGTGTGTGTATGAGAGAGAGACAGGCAGACACAGAGAGTGTGTTGTATGAATGAGAGTGTGAGTGTGTATGTTTGAAAGTGTATGTGTGAATATGTGTGTTTGAAAGTATGAGTGTGTGTGTTATGTGTGTGTGTGTGGCCTGCTACTCTGAGATCACTGAAGAACACGAAGAAACAGGTCTCCATCTCACACAATGTTAGTGTGTTCTTAAGTCTAATACAAAGACAGTGACTTAGAATATAATGAAAAATCAATATAGAGCTTCAAATGAGGCCTTTTTAAAGACTTTACCTTGTCAAAAACAAATATCCGGCCTTGCATTAAAGTCTGCCTGAGAGTCGTCTCCGTAAATACCGTATCCCTTTACCCGCAGAAGTTCACAGATGAAAACTTTTGACATTAATCCCTGATATTTGTTTTTTTCTTTTCAACAGGCTATGATTTAATATTTGCTGATCTGTGCAGTGTGTACACTGCTCTCTGTGATGACTTGCACACTTTTGTTTGTGGAATTAAGAAGCGCACATTGGAGGGGCCCTTTAAGCCAGTGCTTTTTCGACCGGTGCATCCTGCATGGATACTGGTTGCTGAGAGAACTGCAATAGGCATTCTTTAAGAAAACTCCCAAAGGATGAAAAGAAGTTTATGGAGAGCTCTCTCTCCTTCTAGTCGTAGCTTTTCTTCTTGCTGCTGTTCTCCCTCATTAGCTTCTTCAGAAATGTATTTTCAGTTTTTGCAATTGTTCTAATAAAATACAGAAAGCCCGAGGTTCTGCACTGGTGTGTGTGCCACCCCCACCCCCCATCCCATGGCCCCAGCCAGCTATGGAATGCAGAGCTGACCACGTATTGTCCTCTGTAGCGGGGCAGGCCAGGCTTTCTTCTAGCTGTCATACCTGGCAGGTGAGGGTTATTCAAGTGTCACGGTCTGTAAGTCTTTCAGCTTGCATTATATCTCTTATGACATAGAAGACAGAATAAGAGGGGGAAGACGAAGGCATGTTTCTCTTAGAGTCTGTGTTGAGATTACCTCTGTAAGGGCATTCATCAGCGCACACAGCTGCATGCCCCTTTCCCTGGCAGCGGAAGTCAGAATCCAGAATCCGGATTTGTTCTTTGTTCCGAGTTTGTCCAGATAAGAAAGCTCTTTTTCTTTTCTTTTTCTTTCATTTTGGACATAAAGTTTCTTCTACTCAGTTTCTATTTTTTAATTTAATTTAATTTTATTTATTTATTTATTTATTTATTTATTTTAGCAAACCATACATTTTATATTTATGGCCTTTAATATGTATTTCTTTAAAATGCATTGAGTGCAAAAAAAAAAATGTCTACATTTTGTTTTTCTAGTGTTTTACATCTTTCCTTGGTGATATTTTCTCTTACACTTAAACTAAGGTTTGCCCAGAGGCTCACTTTGTTGGAAATGGATACAGCTCATCTTTCATTGAATACATTTCCCCTTGCATACATATTTAGCTTAACAAATACTTAAATGAGATTACCTAAATCTACATATAACACAGGAACAGGATAAAAAGTGCCGTTTCTTCCCTTTGAAGCTTACGTTCATAACTGATTTGGTAGAAAAGGCTAGACAAGTGCGCAGGCTCACTCGTGGTTTTCTTCTTCTCTTCCTTAGTTAATTTTCTTATGACTGTGACCAAACACTAGACAGGGGGGACTCAACAGGGGAAAGGTTTAGTTTGGTTCATGGCTCCCATCCAATGGGACAGGGAAGACATGATTGAGAAGCTCCCAGATGTAGTAGCCAGTATGTGGCAGCTGGAGGGACAGATACAAATCAGAAAGGTGACTGGAGTCAGGGCCAGGCATCACTCTTCAGCATTCCACTACATCCTCCAGGTACGTCCTATTTCCTCATAGTTTCATGGTCTCTCACAATGATGCCATCGCTGAGGGACTAAGCGTTCAAAGATGTGTAGATGGGTAACTCTCCATGTCCAAAGCTTTCTTTGCACACATGGACATGGAAACACATGACTGGAAAACAATGATTTCCATCAAATCTCAGATGAAAATGCATCAGGGAAGCTTCTCCAACCTAGCCAGGATGCTGTAAAGAACCTGTTGAAATTCTATCTGTTAAGATGACTTACTTAGGGTGTTAGTTTTTATGTTCACTACAAAAGCATTTCAAATTTAGCACTAGCAAATGAACTAAAATAAAATATACAAACCAGCTAATAATAAAGCATGCTTACCTGAAATAAATTAGCAGGAACAAAAATAAGAAAAAAAAAAATGGAGAGAGTGAGGGTGCAGCGGCCATGGTGGTGGGGCTTTTATTTGAAAAACAAAACGAGATTTTAAAAAACAGTTTACAGTTAACAGGAGCTACAGCATCTTGCAAGGGTCTCCAGTGGATGAGACCTTTACCCAAGTAAAGACTAAATTCCTGGCATCACATAGGTGACCCATCTTCCGGTGTCCTAGTCATTGTGTATACAAATTATCTGTCAAGCCACACAATGTTCTAATTTTTTGTCTACTGATGATAAATATTCAGTAGCCAATGTCTTGTCTACTGTTGAAAAATGTTCAGTAGCCACTGGTAACTGAAGATTGCGCCCCCCCCCATCCTGATTCTGATTATAGAAAAGATGTTCTTGTTTCATAAAACCACACAACAGGTCTTTTCTTACCTCAAAGCCATCTATTGCTTTGAAAATCAGTAGCTGCCTCTTTATACACAACAGTGGAAACAAAACAGAGGGAGTCTTGCGTGGTGGCTAAAAAGAGGCTGTTGAAGCTTAATCTTAGGGTCACACAGTGTTTTCATTAAGCCAATTATCTCAGTGTGTGTGTTTGTGTGTACGTGTACATGTGTGTGTGGTGTAAGTGCATGTGTGTATGCATGCACATGTGTGTACATGTGTGTGTATTCATGTGTGTGTGTGTGTGTGTGTTTGTGTGTGTTTGCAGATTCAGATATTAACTGCTCACTGTTTTAGCCCAATTGTTTCCTTGGTGATTTAATTTAGTTATTTGTGTGTGTGTGTGTGGTGGGGGGTCCTGGGAGTTGAACCCACAGACTTGAACATTCTAGAGAACTGCTCTACCACTGAGGACCACACCCTAGACTGGCAGTTTTCATTTTCACTAAACTGTCCATGGCCTTTTACAAAGTAAGTGATAGCACTGGAGTTTCACATTTGCATTCTGGAGCCCCAAACTGCCCATGTGTTCTCATTTCATGTTACAATGAGGATTAAACCATGAAGACTTTACACTGAGTGACACGGACAGTCACAGTGGACACATACTGTGTGTCAACTGAAAGGAAGCCTGTAGTGCAGCTGAAGTCATACATAGAATGTTAGAAAGATGTTTTCCAGGGACTAGGAGGATCCATGGGGTGACAAGCACATAATTCATAAGCACAGTGCTTAGTTAGAGAATGCCAAAGAATTCTGGAGCTCAATGGTTGATGGTTTTCTTGGGAACACACCAATGGGTGAATGGTTTACTCCAGATAGTCCACTTACAACAGAGCAAAGAAGAGACCACATCTAGGTCTGGCTTAAGGAGCCAGTGAGTTTATTGGAGTTACTTACAGGAGCATGGGGATTCAAAGGCAGTTGCTTCATTGAAATCCCACCACAACCTGATGACCCACAGAAGCTGCATCTCTGCAACTTTCTGCATGATTTGTCTGGAGAGTTTCCTCAGACCAACAACTGGTACTATTTATAGAACCTTGTGGATCTTACAGCTTCCTGGGCCTTGTAGCTTTTCTGAACATCCTAAGCCTTGTTAATTTCCTTTACCTCTGGAGTCCTGTGGGCTTCCTTCTTTTGTGCCTCTTCCAGGAAGGAACAATTCAATCAGGAGGAAGAGCTACAGAACAAGATAATATCATTAAGGTTGTCAAAAGTGGAAAATATTTTAATTACTAATTTTATTTTTTTATTTATTTCTATATTCACTTTACATCCTGATTGCAGACTTTTCCATCTCCTTCCAGTCTTCCATGATGAATCTCTCCCCAGTTACCCCCTCCCTTTCTCCTCAGAGAAAGGGAAGACCCCCTTGGGTACCATCCCACTCTGGGGCATCTAGTCCCAGCAAGACTAGGTGCATTCTATCCTGCTGAGACCTAACCAGGCAGTCCAGGTAGGGGAAGGGGATCCAATGGCAGGCAACAGAGTCAGAAGCAGTCCCTGCTCTGATTGTTAAGGCTCCCACCAAGCTGCATATTTGCTACAAATGTGTAGGGGGCCTAGGTCCAACCCATGTGTCTTAGTTAGTTTTACTGCTGTGAACAGACACCATGACCAAGACAAGTCTCATTTAAAACAACATTTAATTGGGGCTGGCTTACAAGTTCAGAGGTTCAGTCCAGTATCATTAAAGTGGGATCATGGCAGCGTCCAGGCAGGCATGGTACAGGAGGAGCTGAGAGTTCTACATCTTCATCTGAAGGCTACTAGCAGAATATTTGCTTCCAGGCAGTTAGGAGTAGGGTCTTAAAGCTCTCACACACAGTGACACACCTACTCCAACAGAGCCTCATCTTCTAATCCTGCCATTCTTTGGGCTGAGCGTATATACAAACCATCACACCATTCATGCTCTTTGTTTGGTGGTTCAGTCACTGTAAGCCCTCATGAGCCCAGGTTAGTTGACTCTGTAGGTCATCTTATACTGTCTCTGACACCCCTGCCTCACTCAATTCTATCCCCCACTCTTCCAGAAGACTTCAGAGCTCCATCTGACGTTTGGCTGTGGGTCTCTGCATCTGTTTCCATCTGCTGCTGAATTAAGCCTCTCAGGAGATAGTTGTGATAGGTTTCTGTCTCCAATCATAGAAGATTATTATTAATAGTGTCAAGGGTTGGGTCTTAAGTTGGGCCAGTCACTGGTTGCCTGTTCCTCCAGTCTCTGCTCCATCTTTCTTCCTGTGTATCTTGTAGGCAGGACAAATTTTGGGTTGAATGTTTTGTGGAGGGTTGCTGTCTCTCTCCCTCCACTGGAAGTCCTGTCTGGCTAGAGGAGGAGTGAGGATGTGGAGCAAGGGGAACACGCCTCCATTGCTGGTGGGGGTGCAAACTTATATAATCACTTTGGAAATTGTTTTGTCTGTTCTCCAGAAAGTTGGGAATAGTTCTATCCCAGGACCTAGCTATACCACTCCTGGGCATATACCCAAAAGATACTCCACTATACTACTGGGACACTTGCTCAACTATGTTCATAGCAGCTTTATTCATAATAGCCAGAAACTGGATGTTCCTCAACTGAAGAATGGATAAAGAAAATGTGGTACATCTACACAATGGAATACACTATTCAGCTATTAAAAACCAAGATATCATGAAATTCGCAGGCAAATTGAGGGAACTTGAGAGTATCATCCTGAGTGAGGTCACCTAGACCCAGACAGACATGTATGATATGAACTCACTTATAAGTGGATATTAGTCATAAAGTGCTGAGTAACAATGCTACAATCCACAGACCCAAAGAAACTGGGTAATAAGGAGGGCACAAAGAAGGATGTGTGAATCTCCCTTAGAAAGGTGGATGTAGAGAGGGAACTGGGTGGGAGAGAAGATGAGGAGGGGATGGTGGTGGTAATCAGGTGTGGGGTGAAAGGGGGCAGGAGAGGGCTGGGAGTGGGAATAGAAACTGGTGGGGGACATATCTGTGACTAGCTGGAGGTCTGGGACTGGGGATGTTACAGGGAGTCTATGGGGTGACCCTAGCTGAGATTCCTACCAGCAGGGGATATAGAGACTAATTTTATTGTCTAAGACACATTTATTATGTAACCTAAGATGGCCTTGGACTCCTGTTACTCTGGCCTTGGCTTCCCTAGTACTGGAATTAGAGTTGTGTGCTACCATGTCTGGCAAAATTATACATGTTATGCTATATAAATTTAACCATAAATTATAAAAATGATCTTTAAAAACCCATACAATTTCTAGTTTAGCAGAGCACAACTCTTATTTGAACTCCTTTTAATTTGCTTCAAATTTAATAACATGTGCTTGATCCTTGCTACTGTGTGTGTGGTGCTGAGAGTTGAGACAAGGGCTTTTAGAGACTAACTTTTAAATGATCACCATAAGCTCATGACTATTGCCATACTTTTACAGAATAGATAGTTGGGTCAGAGTTAAAATGTCTGTGGAAACAGATGAGTGCCTTGACACCCCAGCTGCTGGAGTTCAAGAGAATACAGAAAGGGAGGGGGAAAGAGAGAAGGATAGGAAGAGGGAAAGGGGAAAGAGAAGAGAAAGATAGAGGCAGAAGGAGAGGAAGAAGAGAGAGACAGAGAAAGAGGCAGAAAGAAAGTCGAAAGTGAGGGAGAGAGAGGGAGAGGCAGAAGAAGAGACACAAGAAAGAGAAAAAAAGGGAAGAGGAAGAGGAGAGAGAAAGAAAAGAAAGGGAGGGGAGGAGAGAGGGAAGGAATAGGGAGAGAAGAAGAGGAGGAGGAGGAGAAGGAGGAAGAGGCAGAGAAGGAAGAGGAGGAGGGGGAGGAAGAGGAGGAGAGGAAGAGGAAGAGGAAGAGGAAGAAGAAGAAGAAGAAGAAGAAGAAGAAGAAGAAGAAGAAGAAGAAGAAGAAGAAGAAGAAGAAGAAGAAGAAGAAGAAGAAGAAGAAGCACCACAGAGCAGAGACAGGGAGAGGGAGCAGGGCAACTTTGCCAACCTAAGTGTCAAATTCAGACCATGACCACTTGGCATGCACCTTCCTGTCATGTTAAGGCATATCCCATGTAGCTACAGATGCTGTGTGGGGGAGGGGTGGCGGCGAAGAGCTAAAGTACAAAGGCACAAACTGTTCTGAGCAGATAACCTTAGGATGATCCTGTCGATTTTGATATTTTAGTACGACCTCATTGTAAAAATCTCTATAACAGTGGTTCTCAACCTGTGGGTCATGACCCTCTGGGGTGTGGTCAAACGACCCTTTCACAGGGCTTGTCTAAGACCATTGGAAAGCGCAGATATTTACATTTTATAAGAATAGCAGAATTACAGTTATGAAATAGCAACAAGAATAAATTTATGATTGGGGGTCACCATACCATGAGGAACTGTATTAGAGGGTCACAATGTTAGGAAGGTTAAGAAGCACTGCTCTGTAGGCTGTGTTAGGAACCACAGCACCAGGCTGGAGAGTTTATTATGTTTTGTGTTAAACTTTTAAGTCAGTAACCAGGAAACTGTTTTCCTTCTCTATATCGCCAAACCCAGTCTAATCTTGCCTCTAATTCATTCTTTTTGTTACTGACTCTGTTCCTGTCTCTATCTGACTGTCTGTTTGTTTCTGTCTCTTTCTCTGTCTGTCTTTGTCTGTCTGTCTGTCTGTCTGTCTGTCTGTCTGTCTGTCTGTCTCTCTCTCTGTCTCTCTCTCTCTCTATATATATATATATATATATATATATGTATATATATATCCTTGTTTTTTCTCTATCATTCTCTGTCTTTTACACACACACACACACACACACACACACACACACACACCCCTTTAAATAGATAATAAAACCAAAGAAACATCAAAACAGGTAACACAGAGCCACCCACTTCTGTGGTTGGCTGGATTGTCCCCTATTATATATGGTGTCTTTTTACTGCACTGTGAGCGCCTTGGTGGGTGGTATGCTGTCCCTTTGGGTCAACTCCCCTGTGGCTTCAGTGGCTCACTATGGCAAGCAAGTACTTATTAAACATAGCTTGACTGACTGATATGACAAGTAGTTTTGCTAGAAGAAATGTGAGCTTTAAAACTCTGAATTCCTTAACTTACATGAGCGGGGTCCAGTGAGCTGGACTTGCTCCCAGGAGTTAGTAATGTGATACTGAATCTTTCTTTCCTTTGTGTGATCTGTTACAATCTGGCCTCCCTTTACCTTAATGGAGAGCTATCACACACCTACAGGTCTCCCAAGCCTGGTGCTTGCAGGAAGAGAGACATGCAGATGCTGCTGATGTCATGGCAGGTGGCAAATTCACTTAAAAATTTGCCTGTATCTGTTAGGCATCCTAGCTCTGTGGGTGTGCACTGTGATAGGCTACCTACTGGATCAGGTGATGAAGGACTCATTATCTAAGGTAAATGGCAAAATTTTAAGCCTACCTTTCATTAATGTTATAAAAAAGTGTTTTTCCATTGAACACCCTTACAGTAGGAAATGATCTGGAAGGAGAATCCAAGCTGAATGGTTCACAGGCTAAAGAAGGGATGGGCCCTTGGGATCCATGTCTTATATGAAAGGCCTTAAAATAGATTTTAGAAACCCCACTAATCTTTTCAGTCACAAATTATATCAACTAAGAGATGTTTTACGTGCCCAAAATAAGGAAAAGTGAAAATGCATGTTCCTGGGTACGTAGTAAACACCAGAGAAGTGATTTTACTTAAGTGAACATTACATTGTCATGGGAAAATAAATGACCTGAGATTCGAACTGACTTTACACACTAATTCTCCTATGCTCAAGCTATGAGGTCTTGTTCTCTGTAAAGGACACAGTAATGTATGCTTTAATAGGTAGTTGGCTCCAGAAATTATTTGAATGATAGATATATAAGTACACCTGTACCTCTTCTTGCCTTGTACAGCTTCAGAAGTTAAAGCTTACCTCTAAAACCAGGGCTTAGCAAAATGACTTGCTTCCAATGCATAAATTAAAGAAGAAATTAAGGTTTTGAAATGCAGAAAACAGTTCAACTTCACTTTGACTAAATGATTCAGGGCAATATCGTGGGCTATAGCAGTTCTGATGTTATCCCTGACATGACATAATGAACTGGGATTTTTGCTTCTGTAGTGTTCCTCTTCCCAAAACGTAGCCCCCGGGGAAATCATGAGTGGGCACCAGATAAACACAACCAAGGAATAGTATGTTAAATACTGGCTCTACACTCTAGTCATGGAGAATTAGGGAAGATTCTGAGAATACCACCTACCAGGGAAGACTCAGACTGAACTAAGCCAAGGTGGTGTCTTAGATGCCAAAAGAAGGGAATGAGGGACATTAAGTACTGTTGCTGAGACCTGAAGGTACTGTAGTAGATAGTATTGAACCATGCTGATAGTTTTCTTGTGTATCTATGTGTATGCATGTTCATATACATACAGGTACCAATATGTGTGTGTATGTGTGTGTGTGTGTGTGTGTGTGTAGGTCAACCTTAGCCATCATTCTTCAATAGCCATTCCTCAAATAGCCATTCACTTTGTCTTTTGAAACAGAGTCTCTCATTGGTTTCCCGACTAGGTTCTTTTTCTGACCAGTGAGTCCCAGAGATGTATCTCTACTTCATCAGTACTGGGATTACAGGAATGTCCCACCATGCTCAGCTTTTTACATGGAGGTTAGGGATCAAATTCAGTTCTTCACGCTTGTGTGGCAAGCACTTGACCAACTGGACTCTTTTCCCAGCCACTGTTTTTTTTTTATTTTTTGACGATCAGATCACATAGTGATTATTTATGCAATACTTCACAGGAGGTGGCAGCTAACTTATCAGCATATGGTACCTCTGTGTATCATCTTGGTAGCTTTTCCACAAATCCAAAGTTCTTTCAAAATAAAAGGAAAACAAAGAAAAAATGTTCATGACAATCAAGATAGCATACCTAACAAGACTTTGCAGACCCATAACAAGATATCACCCATAACAAGTCTTTGTGGACACATGGGACAATAACAATATAGGTAACATTATTTTTCCAGAGTGTCTGCTCTTTGACTTAAAAAAGAAATAACAAACAAAACAAAACTCAGTGCGCCCCAAGAGCCTCTGTGAAACATTCATAATCAGCTGGGAAACATTAATAATTTTCTCTTTTTTTTTGTCTCTTTAATCTACCAATTAAATTATGATGAGAATGTCAAAGAGTCCAATTATATAGTATCCATGAGTTCTGTTCTTAGGCAACTCTGACCACTGTGTGTACACTAGCAATCAAGCAACAGAGTGTTCGTGAACACGCAACAAATTTCCTTTGTAGAAACTTGGAAGATATTGGGCCGTAAATTATGAATTCAAAATTCAGAAGATGTCTATAAAGATTAGCATAATTTTCCATTTTCTTTAAGGCTGGCAGCACTAGCTAAAGCAAGATCAATAGTAATTAAGAACCCCAGAAAAAAGAATAATAAATGATTGAGACATCTGAAAGAACTTGGGAGATTAACCTGAAATCCAGACTTAACTGAATTATATGGAAATCCAGAGTTCGAGATCATTGGCTTCAGTCTTCCTATTTGGAGAAGAATATTTGCTGGTCACATAAGGACCTAATAAAGACACAGGTCTCCTGTCTCAATCACATCCTTCCAAGGCAGGGAACTTTTTTGGGGACATAAGTTTTGGGAATCTTGGGGCATCTGAAATCCTGTGGAGAAACTTAATTGTATGCATTTAAGAAGGTCCATAGCAGTTTCCAACACATCCATTAAATGGGCTAAATGCTCAAAAGAGTGAGAAGATCTGGTCCAGAAATGGAAGATAAATTCTTTCTTGTACCTGTCTGTATACATTCTTAGAATTATTTCAATACATCTGAATCATGTATTGGGATTTGATTGGGAAATTGATAGCTCAGGTCTAGTTGGATCTTTGAAGTTATTATAAGGTTGGAGGAAACCAGTGAAGTTTTATCTCAACGTCTTACCCTTGGCTTAGAACAGAGTAGTTTTCTCTATGCCCTATGTGTATTTCCAAGACAGAAAGTTGAAGCTTACTGGATGATAGAATAGGCTTACAAAGTGGAAAGGTGGCTTTGGGATGATTAAGACAGAGCATGGAGCCCTCATGGGTCATATTAGAGTCACTGAAGGGTTTGGAGAGTTGGCATTGGTTTCTTCTGTTCCTTCTGCTCTGTGCTGACACAGCATGCGTTCCTCCTGAGGCCACTGCAACAAGTACCATGCTAGGTGTAGCATTGGACTTCAAACCTGGGAGAAATCAAGTTGTTTTTCCTTAAAGATTGTACTGTATGTGGGATGATTCTCCAGAGGAGCATAACCAATAGAATGTACATGTGTGTATTAAATATAATTATATATATATATATATATATGTATATATAGATATAGATAGATATATATGGATATAATGGCCGGAGACTTATAGGGTTAGCTTATTGATAGGGGAGAGGGCAACTCAGCAGTGGCTGTCTACAAGCTGGAGACGTGGAAAATTAGGCTCTCTGCTTAGAAAGTGAGACACCTTGTTAGCCCTAAGTCAGCAGTGGGAGTCTGGAAGTTCCTGCAGAGTCAGTAGTGATTCAGCATCAGAAAACTGAAAAGGCCAGAGCTTCAAGTTGGCAGGTGCCACAATGGGAGTTAAAGGTCTGCACAAAAAGAAAGGGCTTGCAGGTTTGTTACCTCCTTTGACTTCCCTTTGCATCCCACAAGTCTGTTGAAAGGTGCCACCCACAATCAGGATAGGTCCTTACTGTCCTACATGTCAAGCCTTCTCAGACAGACTTCCAAAGAAACACAAGTAGTTCATCAACCCTAAATACCTATTAACCTAGTCAAGTTAAGAGAGAAGACCCCATCACACCAAGTCTATGTGCTTTGCTGAAACGGCACAGATGGGCTGTGACATTTTCTATGAAGAAGACACATAGAGCATCCAATATGTGCCAACATTTGTTCTAGTTCTAGTAGGGACAAATATCTTATTTTACAAAGCAGGAAACTGAAGTCTAGATGGATTGGATGGTTTGTCACAGCTGTGCAAAGCTGGCAGATGACACAGCTGTAATTGTTGAAGGCAAGGTTGGCTCTATCACTATGACAACATGGTGGGCTTTCTTTGTCCAGACACATTACCCTTCTCGTAAGTGTGGAAGCCACAGAGGAATGTGAGTGTGGGTTTGGTATTTGAGGTTCTAGAACTGTGAGTGATTTGGTCTTCCCTAGAACAGACTTTTCAGTCCTTTTAATCTTATCTGTAAAATGGGGTAATGATAGTGTTTACCTCATAAGGATGCTCTGGGGACAAAATGAGATCATGACCTTAGGGCTGTACATATGGAGCAGCCTGTTGCCCAGTGCAGATGAGGATACTCACTCCCATTAACTTTCATATGCTTCTTATAGGAAAAAAGAGAATTCCTGAATAACTCTGAATAACTTTGATGTAGGGGAGTGCATGTACTAAGATTTAAGTGTATGCGATTTCTTACATTTTCTTTGGTGTTTGTTTGTTTGGAGACAGGGTCAAATATATATAGATTGGGCTGTCCTCAGACTCAAAGATCCACCGGTCTCTGCTTCCCATGTGCTAGAAGTAAAAGTATACCTTACCAAGCTCTGCTAAACTTTACACATTCCTAAACTGCAATTAAATGTTACCCTAATTCATACCAAACCAGCAGGTCCTACCTGGCATTTTATTGCTCGAAAGAGATGAGTCAGATGTTTAATTGCCATTTTTTGGGCCTCTCTCTCTTTCTTTCTCTCTCTGTCTCTCTGTCTCTGTTTCTCTCTGTCTCTCTGCCTCTCTCTCTCTCTCTCTCTCTCTCTCTCTCTCTCTCTCTCTGTGTGTGTGTGTGTGTGTATGCATGCATGCACGTATATGTTTGGGCATATGTGCTATGCATGTATGTGGAAGTCAGAGGACAATCTCAGGTGTCCATCTTGTTTGAGGCTGTGTCTCTTTGTCACTATTGGTCCCTGTCTCGAGCTGGCTGGCTCCTTTATTTCCAGAGCTCCTCATGCCGTGTATCCACCTCACAAGATTGAACACGTGGATTACTGACTCATACTTTATATAAGTTCTGGGAATCCTCATACAGCTCCTCATATGTCTATGGCAAGTGCTTTACCTACTGGAGTCCTCTCACCAGTCTCCAGGAAGAGGTCATTTTTGATGTATTACTATATTTTATTGTATTCATCCTGTGTCCCGAATGTTCATATTACAGGCATCACAAAATGGGATGCAATCCACATTGAAAAATAAGGATATCAACACCTAACAATTAGATGAATGATTTGTGGTACACATTTTAGGTATCAAACGCTAAGCTATGGTAATGGCATTGCCTGTTCTCACAGGATGCCCTGTGAAGTCTTTGGTTTGCATGGAAGTTCTGATTTGTAAAACATAGTCCCCCAGGCTCCTCTCCACTCATTTTCCTTCCCCTTTCAGGTTCCTAGGAAACTTTGCACAGGATCAAAGCCGTGTTCACGCAGAGTATCGGTATAGGTCGGTGGCTCGAGTTTGTGAATGTTCAGAATAATGGCATCCTGTTTAAAAACAAAAAAGGCATGACCTCCAGGAACACGTCAGAAAAGCCTTAGAATTAACTGTCAGTCTTTCCTGCATCTGATCATATTCTGCAGAGAGAAAATTCCCTTACAGCTTTAGTGTCTTGACTAGCTGCAGGGGTGCTGAGTGATCCTGTCTCCAGAATGCAAAGAAAACAGACAGGATGCCTTTACAGGAACAGTGCAAATTCCCTTTCAGGCATTTAGCTCTCATGTACACCTTTGAGAGGAGACACCTGTCCAGGCTGAGAGGCTGAACACCTGAGAGATCTGAGTGTTCCTTCTAGAAGAGGTTGCTTGATTAAATAGACCATTCTAAGTTTAGCTGGACCTCTCGCCTCATTGCCAAAACACAAGCAAGAAATGTAGGTTCTAGGAGAGACTGTAAAATTTACAAGGCAATTAGACTAACCCTCATTGTTCTAGACATGTCCATTCTTTTAAAACATTATTTACTTCTTTAGTGTGAGTATGTGTGAGTATGTGTGTGTGTGTGTGTGTGTGTGTGTGTGTGTGTGTATGTGTGTAATGCATGCACATGAGAATGTAGAAGCCATAAATCAACATCATATGTCTTCCTGAGTTACTCTCTACCTTATTATTTTGAAATAGGATCTCTCACCGAACCAAGCCTACCAGTTCCACCAGACGGGGTTTTGCACGGCTTCTGGGCATGCGACTCACATTCTTCAGTTTGCCTAGCAGACCCTTGGCCACTGATCCCTGTCCCTAGGCTCTCATCCCCATCCTTTACAAACCTGTGGTCCAAGACTACACGGTGTGACCTCTTGCTTTTGCTTTAATCTTAATGCTGTAGAGTTAAGGCAGAAAGGTTTAAGTTAGAAGCCAGCTTGGGCTACATAACAATGTTCTGCCTCAAGACCCATAAAAAACGAAATCCTAAATCAAACCAAAGCCCAATATTCTATTATTGAATCAATGACTGTAGGTTAAGTTATAGCTTTATGATCGGTGTTATTACATTTTTTGTTTTCACTTAGACAGTTATTAAGGGCCAGATTTTCCTTGAGCAAGGGAGGTATTACAAAGATGCAAAATGTTCTCTGATAGAAATGCCAGACTAGCCTTAAACCGCCAGATTGAGGGGCTGGTCTCCAGAGGAATCAAGGCTGTGGAGGAAGCTGTGGGAGCCACCGTCCGAGGGAAATTGCTGCCTCTTTCCCAGTTTTAGAAGCTGTTTGAATGATGGTAAGAAGAAAGGGGCAGGAAGCACAGTGGGACCAAGCAGATGCAAGGGACAGCTGTGGAGAGAGGCTGTGGAGAAAGCAGAAGTCTGAGAAAACTGGATTCGTGCGAGGGATGGTGTGGTACATACATGTAACCCCAGAAGTGGAGACAGGAGGATTGGGACTTCAAGGCTCTGTCTCAAAACAAAACATCGCCACCTCCAACAACAAAACCAAACCAAAAATGTAATTAAAAAAAATTCAGAGAAAGAACAAAGGAATGGCTGTAGTTTTCCAGAAGAGAAGCAGCATGGGGCATTCCTCCTGTAGGAGAATCTTCTCCATCTAAAACATCTTCAATGTAACCCTCCATGAAAGAACCCCAAGGAGCAGATTCTCTCTGCTCTAAAATGACTGCGTGACCCTCAAAGCAATCTTGGGGGTGCTTCAGAACTAGTGGGGAGTTGCACAAAACACAGATGATCCACTCTTGACCAGGACCTGCAGGAAAAACCAGCAAACATTCATCCAAGAGCTGTTACTCTGCTAGAGAACAGAGAACAAATGAACCAGACTTCTTGTCCCTTAGTGCGTGGGACACACCAGTGACAAAGCTAACAGTGGGCCTCATCTACATGTAGGCACACACAGTGGAGGAAGCAGAGACACCAGGAAAAATGACATCTGGAGGGAGCTTTCAGCCCATCCTTGAAGGACAGGTGTCAGTTATCTACAAAGGAATGAAATAAAGAAAAGGCATATCTGAGGAGTCGGTACTGGGGAGTTTACATAGTGGGTAAGATGTTTGCCATCAAGCACAGGGATCTGAGTTTAGATCCCCAGCATGCAGATAAAAAAAAAGGAGTTCAGAAGACAAGAGCTTTTTATAGTCCCAGCATTGGAACTACAATGGGAGGCTCTGTGGGGGCTTGCTAGCCAGCCAGTCTTCCAGAATTAGTGAGCTGCAGAGTCAGTGAGAAACCCTATCTCAAAAAATCAGCTGATGAAGAGACTGAGGAAGATGCTCAGATGTTGACCTTTGACCTCCACCTATATACCCCCAAGACATGCTCGCACACATACGTATGTACATGGACATACATAAACACGTTCCATTTTAAGAGCGGCATCATTTATATTTAGGGTATAGCAAACACGGGGCTGTCAAAACAGGAAGCAGGCACATCTAAAAATGGAGCCTTCAAGGCTTCCAGGCTGCAGTCTCGTGACCCAGGGCAGAGTGCAGAAGTGGACTGCAGATGAAAGGCCCACGATGGAAGTTGTAGTTTTGATAACTCCTAAAGCCAGAGGGCTCATCACCGAGCGTCAGATACTGATGGAGTAATGGCTAATGGTTACTATTGTCTTACAGCGTTTGAATCTAACTTAAAAGGGAAGAGCGATTAAAGCTAAATCTGAAAGCTCTTCACAGCCATAGGAGATGAAAACAGCAACGTGCTCGCCCGTTGAAGGCCGAGGATAACAGAGAGCAGAGAAGAGTGCTCATTAGAGGAGACGGGGAGACAGGGAGACAGCTCTGTGTATGTCTGTGGGCGGGGACTGGGGGGCGGTGGACTGAACGAAGTGGAAACCTCTCAGAGGCCATGCTTAAGTAGGTGGATGAGAGACATTACCTTCGATTTCTGCTCTGGAGATTAAACACTGGAATTCTCCCATGAGGCCAAGTGTCACCTCTTCCTTATTAATTTCTGCTACTGCATACTTCTTAACGAGGGTCTACCCATATTCCTCTTTGGTTTAATCTACTGCTCTGGGAGCACGCCTTAGGGGTTATCTTCATAGCCAGAAGTTTCTGGAGCTGTTTTCAAATTCCTTTCGATGTGGAAACGAGCTTGGAAATACCAGCGTGTTTTAGTATAAAACAAAATGCCCAGGTAGTAAAACAAAGCCATCAGCCGCTGTGATCTGAGTGTGGAACGGGGCACACAGGGTTGTGTGTTTGAACACTTGTGGAACCCATGGGCAGAGGGGTTTGTCAGAGGAAGCGGGGGGGGGGGGGTGGGGGGGGGTGGGGGGGGGTGGTCACTGGGAACAGGCTGGGAGGTTTCTCTCACCTCTTTGCTTGCTGACCAAGCAGAGTATGCGCAGCTGCCTGACATTCCGGCCTTAATGAAGTGAGCTTTTCTGCTTTGAGTTGCTTTTGTCTGATGCTGCATCACAACTAGAAAAGTTAGCGATACATTAGCTTTGACTAAATTTTATCACGGTGCGAGGCATGAATGCTGGTTATTCCACATACAGATGACAGAAAAACAAACAAACAAACAAACATGAAGTTCTGAAGTTCAGTTCCATCTCCCTGCGTGTCTAGATCTTCTAGAATACTCCAAGAGGGATAACTGGTGCGTACCACTGGCTTTCTCAACTCCTTAATTAGGTCTGACAAAAGAAAACCTTCACATTCTCGAGGTAGTGGGAGCCATGGAGAGTTATGCTAATATCTACAAAGAAACAACCACGCCTTGGGAAAAAAAACCAAACTAAAACCAAAACCCAAAAATAAAACAACAAACAAACAAAAACAGCTTATTGCATGCACTGAGAGGGGCAACAGGCTGATTGGTAACAAGGACTCTGACCTGCAGCCCTGGTTAATATTTTTATTGTGGTTCTTGTGGGAGAGGGTACTTCATTTCCCCACGGAACTCACTTTCTGAAGTTATTGTTTCTAAACCTTTTACTTGCCCCTTTCTTAATGTGTCTATCATGGAATACAATTTACATTATACACATTGCTTAACGACAAGAACGAATGCTTCCCTTGTGTGTATACATTATGACGACACCTGGAATCTCCATGATTTTTAAACTGCTAATGTGAATTTCCCTGTCATCTTTGTTCATAGCCCTCGACACAACACATTTTTGAAGTTCTAGAAACTCCATTTATTTGTTTATTTATTTATTTATCTATTTCCCCACGTGTCTGTAGAGGTCAGAAGACAACTCACTGAAGTCAGATCTCTCTTCTCCCTGCATGAGTTCTGGGCATCAAAGTCAGCTTGACAGGTGCACCTTCTGAGACATCTAGCTGGCCTCTTAGACATGGTTTGACATGGGTATAATCTTAATGTAATTTGAGCTGTGTGTGAGAACTCAGGGATGTGATGCTATAGAAACACATGAGCACGTTAACAGACCAAGGGGGCTGAATGACCGTCACACAGGTGAACATTTCACTGTGTGCCTGTTTGTTCATCACGGTGCCACAGTGTAGCAGACTGTTGACAGGAATGAGATGAAGTGACTAAGGAACTTGCTCAGCCCCACTTAGTGACAAGGCACCGAGGGTGCTGAGGTCTCTTAAGGCTTCTTATTGTCATTAGCCAATGACAGATTTTTCCCACAGTGTGGCTGTGGGGACCACCCACTGTTAAGCTTTATGTGTGAAGTTTGCTCTACAGAGGCTCACGTGGTGCTCATGGTTAGTCCCTAGCGGGTGGCTGGTCAATGCATGAAACCTGAATGGGCTCTCTGAAGGTGGTTGTAGGAGGTAGTGTAGGGACTGAGGTGCATGTTCAGAGTACATATGTTGTCCCCAGAGTCTTCATGCTCTACCTGCTTCATGAAGAGCATCTGCAGCAGACTTATTACATGGCCTAATGTTTTGATAATGTGGTATAATGTTTTTCTCTTACCCTGAGCGAACAACAGTGATCCAAACCTTAGAAGCCACCAACCAATTGCTTCTTTCCTTCTGTAAGTCGACTAGAACTGTAGTTTTGTCACAGTAAGGCTTAAAAGGCTAAAATTTATCATTAAACGTTAAAAAACGTTATCGGGCGAGAAAACGGCAGTTACTACTACATACACTGGCTCCCTCGTGTGCTTATGAACCAACCGCACTTTGGGATTTGTGTAAACTGGTGATCTTCTGAGTGTTTTCCATCACAGTATCTCTGGGACGGCAGGTGCGGTTTTTCTGCCATGTCCCTGTGGAGCTGGGTCAGGTTGTCTGCCTTTGTTCCTGCTCCATGGTTCAAGTTCACGATAAAAATGAGATGAATGTGGGCTGATCCCAGCCCTGTGGTCTGATAGGCCTGTGGCTGAAAGAGTCACATGTTTAGCAAGGAATGAAAGGAGGGGAGGGAGAGAGAAGAGGCGAAGAGGGAGAGAGAGGGGTGTATTTAGAAAAGGACAGGGAGGGAGAGGAACAGAGAGAGAAGAAGGGTAGAGAGAGGGGGAGGAAGAGTGAGATGAAAGGGGAGGAGATGGGGAGAGGCAGGGGAGAGAGAAAAGAGGAGGAGAGAAGAAACAGAGGGAGAAGGGGGAGAAAAAGTGGAGGAAGGAGAGAGAAAGGGAGGGAGGGAGAGACAGAGAGACAGAGACAGAGACAGAGAGAATTTGTGATCGTTTAATTCTGTGTTCTGTTATAAGGCTATGGGCTCAGGTTTGATCTTTTTGGCTGAGCCTGGGAGCTTGAGAAATGCACTTAGAGTGATCAGTAGGCTAGCCCCTTGTTCCTCCATATAGGTAAACCCACTGTGCTTAGCACTCAAGATTGAGTCTCTATGTGGCCAGCCTTTCAACTTTGCTTTGAGGACTCACTAATCTTTGACAACTGGTTGATGGTAGAGGTGTCTTTTACACCAGCACCTGCTCCTCTAGGACAGCAGGGTAAACGAGCTGAAGGTACTAGGGGCAGGTGATGTCAGGAGTCACCAACTCCAGCCTCCAAAATTACTGCAAACCAGTATCTGTTTTGTTCTTTAAATGAAAGAGAAGTTATGGGAGGAGCTGTGCCTTCATGTGGCAAATCAGTTAATTGGGGAAGCTGCCCAGGCTCCAGGCAACAACCCCTGGTTCTTGATCATGCAATAACCCTAACTAAAGTTAGTGGGTCACAAAAACAAACAAACAAACAAACAAACAAGCAAAAGAAGACATGAAAGTCAGAGGAGTTTTCTGGGAAGAAAGGGAGTTCAACAGGTGTTCGGGGGCGGGGTGGGGGGGGTGGGGAGTAGAAACAGTGATGGGAGAGGTGACAGTGACCAAAACACATTATAAATATATGTGTAAGAAATTGCCAGGGCATTAGAAAAAGAGACACAACGCAGAGGAAAGACTTTGACCCACAGAAGGAAGGAAAGTATGTAAACAAAATAAGATAAAAGTCAGGGAGTGGCAGGACTTAAATGCACCCCAGGCTGCCAGAGAGGGCCAGAGTGACTAGGGAGGTGACAATTCTTGCAACAGCTCCCTCCTTCCCCACCCTCATCTCTCTTCTCCAACTTGGCCTTTCTACCCTTTACCCCTGCCCTGTCATTATCTGTAGATGGTATCTGCCCAGCAGATGTTGTAACCTGTGAGATCCTAAGACTTGTTCCCACCCTCACGGGTTCCCTTCCCCCACTCCCCTGCCCTGGATTTAAGGTTCCTCAAAAGAAAGCTGAGGCAGAGGAGCAGAGGAGACCCCCAAAGGAAGGGCAGAACCCTAAACGCATGGCAGCCAGAAACCCAGGAGAGCTCTTCTGACACAGTTTAAAAAGTGAATATTTATTTCTTGGGTCTTAATTATTTGACTCCATACAGCGGACTGTAGGTGAATTTTTGTTTTGGTCTAAAAGGTGCCTTTCAAAACACCCTCCTTTTATCCCTCAGGGCTAACAGTTTGCTGGTTACTGAAGTGACAGCTTCCTCGCTCACTGATCTTGTAGAAGAATGAAGCTTTGTGGGCCAAAAAGTTAGGGAACTTCATCTAACTATACCATGAAAGTAAATGTCTGTGTTTGCACCCAGTAAGAAACTATTCCAGCCAGTGGGACAAAAAAAAAAACCAACTGTTTAACCCAAATATGAAGGTGAAGGCTTATAATTTAGCCCAGGGAACATGGTCGTGAAATATCTCAGTTGTAAAGGGAAGCCTGCAAGTTATGGCAGGCAAGAGGGGGAAGTCGGCCAGTGTGCCGGAGTGTGAGCCTGTCTCTGAGAAGAAGATTCTGATGTGTTTTAGTGAAGATCCTTTATCTAAAACTCCTCAATTTGCCCCACTAGAGTTGGTAATTAATTTTGATTGCTTTTGTTTTCCAGAATATAGACGAAAGAAAATTGTTATATATTATATATAAACAAGGTAAACTTAAAAAAAAAAAAAAAAAAAAACAACCGCCCACAACATGCAATTACCATATGTGCCTGATTTAGCCTCTCCTGCTTGCTTAAGATCGTTTCTGTGTGGAAGAGCAGTTGTCACTTACTCTCTGGAGGAATAGCTCTGTCACCCTATGCCACCCTCCACAGTGACAGCGACTTTTTCCAACCTCTCTGCCTTTTACCTTCTTTCTGTTTTCACAAGACGATGTGCAAAGGACACTGGAACTAAGGCAGACTTGTGCTTCCAGAAACAGCCAACCAGGACAGCCACAGGGTCTGTAATCTGTTGCAAGGCAGTCTAAAATAAAGGAATCTAAAATACATCTTCTCTGTCCTCCATAAAGGAGAGAGAGAGAGACTGGTTTGTGCCTTCTTCCCTTTGATGAAACAGAATTGTCCACAGACATCAGAAAAAGATTTCTACCAGATGCCTCTTCGATGATAAGATCAGAAGTGTTAAGTAACGTGGTGACTTTTAACAGGTTGACAATTGCAGCTTAAATTTCATAAGATCTCCGGGGAACCTCAGTGACCCCGAGCAGAGCCCTTGGGGTTTGTTTTCGCACACCTCTAAACAATAAGCCCCGTTAGTGATTGTCTAGGGCAGCCTCAGAGACCTTGCTATCGGCAAGGGGTGATCAATTTTATGAAAACACACACTATCCATTAAATTGAGATTTCCCTTTGGGAAGTATTTTTTTAATAAACATTTATATTTTCTTAGCTCTCTTATCATAATATCATGGAGGACCATTCACTGGGAAAGGAAATGAGGAAAGAACCAATGGTGGGGTTGGGTTTAAGCCTACACTTAACTGGGACTTTTTAACGTCTGTCTGCAGAGGGAAGAGCCGGATGGTGGGAAGTACTGTTCTTCAGAGGTTACTTTTTTTATGTCTCCTCTTTGTCTTGGTTTATTCTTCTGGAATTAGCTTCTTCATCTTCCCAGCTGCATCTAACTACTGCTGCTAAGGCGAACACTTAGCTTAATGTCTCAGGGATGAATTTTCCTGAGACACAGAGCATGGTAGAAACTGTACGGGGGGCGGGGAGGGGTACGTGAAGATTCTTTTCTGATCTCAAAAGCCTCCAGATCCGGGCCCCTTAGTAGGTGCCCATCTGTTTGCGGGCAGCAGTATAAGCGTCGCCACCTATAGGCAGAAAAAAAACTACAGAAGAAAAAACCAAAAAGTCATCCCTAGGTAAAGAGCACCAAGAAAAAGAGTAAGAATTCATTTTGGCCTTGCAGATTCCAAACGCCAGCCTATTCGTTTCCTTCTTTCATACCACGCTCTGGTTCTACAGTGCAGTACGTAGGCAGCGTTAGTTTCCTTATGCATATTTAAGGGACCCGATGGATTGATCTCAAGATGGAAGCCATCACTTGGCATGTCTGAAGCCCTCCATTTCTCTCATGTTACACTCTTAACAGAAGTTCAAGATCGGCACATAGGGGGAAACGATGAAACCAAGCCACGGGAAAGAAAGTTTGATTCGTTTTGTAACTGAAGATACTGTTGCGCATTTATGGACTCTTTTTTTTTTTTTTTTTTTTTTGAAAAGGAAACGATACAAGTGTTAAAAGACAGTAACTAAACCAAATCCCAGAATCAACTTTTCCTGCTTACAGCTAAGGGAAAAAAAAATCTTCCTTCAAAACAGAACAATTAGAAGGAAGAAAGAAAAAAAAGGAACTTTGATAAATTAGAGACCCATCTACGAGTTAAACTGACACTCCATATGCAAAGGCCCCAATTTCCATGCATGTTATAAAAAATGTGTTAAATCAACTAACATTGATATAACTTCAAGCAATTAGGAGGATGCTAATAACGATATGAGTCTTCAGCTGTAAATAATTGCGCTGCCCCAAGGCTATGCTTTAATTCTTGGCTTGCTGTATCTATAAACAATAATCACACTGCAAAGCAAGTTGTGTTGTTTTTGTTCACAGTTTGTGAAATGATTTTTATACCCTACAGTGATGCTGATGGCTACTTTGACCTTCAAGAACTCCGGCCTGTGAGGCTAAGAGCTAATGTGTGCTTTCATCGATCCGAGTTGGAGGCACACAGCGGGTTACAGTGCCTGTTTTACCACCAGCACAAAAGCTCCATCGTCAATCAGAGAGCGATGTGAAAGGGGGCTTGCCGCTGTGACTCAATAAATGGGGACATTAGGAGGAAATGTTATAATTGCTGCTACCCACATCTTGTTAATGAGTAATGTACACTCAGACACCATGCGACTGCGGCTAAACTGTTTATACAATTTATTCTTATGTTGCAACTAACATTTAACATAATGAAGTATCATAATTGCGGCCATTAAAGTCAAGATTAAGATTTGTTTAATTAGAATTAAGAAAATGTAAAATAGAAAACTCTTTTCCAATGGTGAGTGTACAGGATGGATTCGGTGGTGTGCAGGGGAAAAAAACACTTGGATGGAGCTGACGGCAGATATTGTGTACATAAAATTGCTCGTTGGAGGTCTCGTCTTTGAATATTTTCCCCCAATGCTCTAGTCAAAAGTACAGAGAACACAAAATAGAAAGGACATTAAGTTGGCTCTGGATAAATACAGCGTGTTATTATACAGATCGTTAGAGTTGTAGCTTATACAGTTTAGGATTTACATTACCCCTAGGCTAAACAAATAATATCTTAAAACACACAACTCATATTACCATCCAGGCAAGTTATCAAATGAATTAAGAGAGGAAATAAGCCCTTGACTTTGTATAGGAAATGTCATAACTTTGCAGAGCCAAATGGTCATTAAACCTCTATTTTAATTATCTGCATGTCCAAACGCAGGCACTTATATAAGACGATATTTTTACATAAGCCAAGGGACAAAACACGGCTAATGAAATGCTTGGAGGAAATGCAGCCTGTCCAGATTCATTAGGTGAACCCATCTCATCCGGGTCAACCATGTTTTCCTTGCCTTCCTATATTGTTAAGTGCTTGAAAGTCCCCAAGTGCTGTCAGTAATGGAACTATTAGGGTTTGCTCTTTCTGCGGTGGGGTTTTTACCCTGTCAAAAGAGGGTAAGCAACTCAGTTTGTCCTCTCCTGACCCCCATGTGAAAAAAAAAAATTCTTCTTAACTTTTAAAAGTTTCTGATGGGAATTTTTTTTTTTTAAAAAAAATTCTTCTACTTTTGAAGTTATGACATCATTTTTTCTTGTCTTTTTCCTCCTCCACACTCTCCCATATACCACTTCTTACTCTCTTTCAAATCTATAGCCTCCTTTTTCATTAATTTTTGTTACAAGAAGATATATGTCTCCTTCTCTCTCATATATCTTATTATATAAGATATCAAATTATAATTTAATTATTATTTATATTAATAATAGATTATTAATATTATCTACATATACATGTACACACACACACACACACACACACACACACACACACATATATATATATATATATATATATATATATATATATATATATCCTGATCAATCTGTATACTGTTGTTACTTGTATGTACGTTTTCAGGGTTGACCCTCTGGTATTGGATAACCAAATGATAGCTCTTCTTTGGATGATACTATTTCTCTTAGTTTTAGCATCTCTTAGTTTCCTGTGGTTCTTTATTTAGGTTTGAGCCCTATTGGTCTTTTTCCTGTCCACTGTGGCATGTCTTTTGTTGTCCTTGGTTAGCTCATGTTTAAGCAGTCATGTGGGTGAGACTTTAGGGGTGTGTCTTCTGACACTACTAGGAGACATAGTTCACAGCAAACTCTGGAATCCTCTGTGTCTTACAATCTATCTGTCCCCCTTTCTGCCATGTAAACTGAGCCTTAGGTGTAAGAATGTTTCATCATTGTATCCACTGGGCTAGGATCCTTAACTCTGAATTTTGATTGGTTGTGGTTTTCTGTACTGGCCTTCATCTGTTGCAAAGAGAGGTTTCTTTGACTAGGAGTGAGGACTGAACTTATCTGTGCTTATAAGGACACATATTTAGAATGTAGTTAGGGATTATGTTGATTTAGTGATGTGGTGGTTGTAGATTCTCCTCCAAGATTCATGACTTCTATAGCCCTGGCTAGTTGGCTAGGTTTCCGGGAACAGGCATGATTTTTGTCTTGTTGACTGGGTCTTCAGACCAATTAGAGAGTTGTTGGTTGCTGCCAAGTTATATGTGCCACTACTTCACCCTTAGGGATATTGTGTCATGCTAGTCATTGTGGTTCATAGGCATCATATCTTGATAGAACTGTTGGTTGCCTTCTTTCTTTGGAAGCTTACATGGTGCTTTCTGGTACTGTTGAAAGCTAGTCCTCTGGAAGGAGACCTTCAGGTCAGCTCCAAATCAGGGACCTCTAGTCTCTGTGTCTGAAGTGTGTGACATCTTCAACAATAAGGACTTGCTGTCCCTCCTAAGGAGGACAAACAAGGGCAATACCAATAGTCTGCAGTGTTTTAGGAGATTTGGACAACCCTGAACATTAACTCAAAAGAGGGATTCTCATGTCTTATGTTAGGCTTTTTGTTTGGTGTTCTTTGGCTTTTGGAGGTATCAATGCCAGCCCAGACAATATCATTTATAGTATATATGTATATTTATGCCCAGACTTATGTATATTACAATTTTTCACTAGGTAGCTCATTAAAAGTATGATTTCTTATGATCTTTGACCTTTTTAGACATCTTTACTGTTATTTTATCCTCTTCCCATTGGGAGTTTCTTATTCTTGTTCTAGAAGACTCCATCAATACAACACTTTGTTATAAATAGAGTTGAAGGGAAGATGGGTTAAGTTCACAGGAAGACATTTAAATTCTTTAAGTCTCCATCCCCTTGGTTCCATGGTGCGACCTGGTCATCTGACATTTGCCTTTGTTTCTCTATCTGTTTTCACTCCATGTCCATAATAACAGCTTTTAGAGGATCTAAGGTCCTCAAAAAGTCAGATGATACTGAAGATTTACTTAGTGATCAAAGTGAGATGTCTTAGGACTCAACTCAACTTGAGATGACATCATGATGTCATTGGTTATAGATGATGCCTTAAATTGTGCATTACTAAAACAAGGTGGTGCTTTATCAGTCCTCACTCTTTCTTTCTTGCGTCTTACATCCGCCATGTTGTGGAGGTTCTCATGTACGAATAAAATCACCAGCTGGATAAAATGCTATCAAATCTTCATTTTAAAGTGTCAATCCAAATTTAAATACTCCTACTTACTAGAAAAAACAAACCAAGACACAAAACAAACAAATGAAAAAAAAAAAAAAAAAAAAACCAAACCAGAGGTCAGGAATCTCTTCTCATGTCTTCTTCAACAAAGCCATAAAAAAAAAAAAAAAAAAAAAAAAACTCTGATAAATGTAAAAAAGCAAGTGATGATTTGATTTTTATATCAATAAATAGCTCAAGATAATGGTGTTTGAGAATGTTATCTGATTGGCCTGCAGTCATGATGTGGTATGTAAGAGTTGATATCAGATTTCTTTGCTTACTCTAAAATTTATTTTTACAGTCTTTTTTCCTCCACTATAAATTAAGAATGACAGGTTGATTTTTGTTTGTACTTAAAACATTGGGTAAATTTAAAGTTTATCAACTTGTACAAATACTTAGGAATTTCAACCAGCAAATGTAAGTAAAGGCATTTATTTAATGCATTTATTTATTGAGGGTCTTGATGTGCAGCGGCCACTGTACTGGGTAGAGAAGAGCATGGATTAAGTCCCAGTGGCTTTCTTAGGGCTCTAAAATATACACTTTCAATTTTTCAGTGGAAAAATGGGCAAGTTCAATATGCTGCTACTATGAATTATCCCTTCCTGTTTTATGAAACATTTGAAAATTGTTGACAATTATTTTAAATTCTAGCTGTTCCTCCCTATCCCACTTCCAGGCCTGCACTAAATTAGTGTCTGAGTAAAGACATTTGTTTTAGCCTAACTACTCTTAATGGCTAAAGCTAAGAACTTAACCTTCCTCTCTTCTTTGTCTTTCCAGCTGCACTTCTCTCACCAAATTGTCTCTCACTGGTACCTCTTTAGCACATTTTGGAGAGATCAAGCTTCTAGGATTGAAGAACAGCTAAATATTTTTACACCTTGTTTATGTGTGGCACAATTTACATATTTAAAACAATTGCACTCATGAAATTTTATTCTTGCCAACACAGTGTTATTGTCAGGCAATACTACCTTTCTTGATTGCTGAAACTGTATAGGATGCTGCTGCTGTAACCAGGTGAGCACTTGGGACACAAGAGCTGTGGAGACATAGCAATGGTCACCAAGCCACTCAGAGTCCTTGGATTCCCTCAGTTCATGTTACTCTTCCTACGGAACATGTTACTTCACTTAGGTAACATGATCATTCACTTATTTGAATGTTTTATGAGGATGGTGCAGCTTACAATGATAATGACCTAAAACAAATAGCTGGTGGTCACATAGATATACTTGATATTTTGGTCATTGTATATACTTTACTGTCAATAAAATAAAGTATGCACATGTGCGTAAGTTTCAGACAAGAGCATTGGGTGCAGAATCGAATGTGGAAACTGTGATTTAGTTCATGCAATTATTTCTATTGTTTAATTTAGAAGCTAGCTGTAGGACAGGGACAATAAATAAGACTCAAGATTAGAAGATACTTAACAGACTCACTGAGTGTGACAATTGAGATGGCTGCCCTGAACCACTCAGAAGAGTTTGTTCATTTTCTGTAGAAATACAAAATTGACAGCACAAAGAGACATTTTGAGAAAACGCATAGTAATTTGATAAGAGGTTTGCTTCCTAACAGCCAAATGACATCAAAGGAATTTGGTACCCGAGTCAGAATCAAATGTCCCAAAGAACAGTTTCAAAGCAGTTCCTACAAGTATCTGAGTTTCTCACACTGACCAGCTATATAACCCAGCTTGTGTTTTACAAATACATTTTATTTTGAATAAGTTTTATTAGAAAATTATACATATGTAAAACATACATACACAGACACACATATATACAGTATATATGAACAAATACATATATGTACACACATCTATACATGAACACATCTATGCGCACACACATACACACACACACACACACACACACACACACATTTGCTATGCTGGGGATCAAATCTAGGGCTGCACACATGCTAGACAAATGTTCTATCATTGAACTATGCTCTTCGGGCTCAGAATTATTTTCAAGTGTGGACTACTTGAATGATATAAAGGATACCACTTCCCTGCCAAGGCCCAGTGAACAATATGGAAAAAGGGGAGGAAAGAATGTAAGAAGAACCAGAGGATGCAGAGATGGTCACATGTACAGCAAAACATGTCTTTTGGACATGACACAGCTGTTGCCTTCGCAAACTTAATGCAGCTGTGATTATCTACACAAAACTGCATGAGATCGGGCCCTTTCATCCTGGGTGGTGGAAGGAGCTAGGAAGTTCTACTCCTCCCTCAGAGACAACTGGCAGTTAATGGCTGTTGAAGGGGAAGATATCATTTTCCTCAGCCACGTAAGCAGTGTAGCTTAGACTACGCAAGAGATGGCAGTCTAGCTTGGCTTACATAGCAAGATTTTTATCTGTAAATTAATTAATGAATAAATAATTTGAGAATCCATATATGTTGCTACTCGTTGGCAGTGTGTAGGAGTGCTGGAAGAAATAAATACTGATAGAAGGGGAAGCGTTTATTCAAACTGTGTGTTCTTTTCCAGTGCTCATCAGTGGAGTTGGTAAAGAGTTTCATAGAGACTCAACTACACTCTGCACTTAACCCAGAGCAACACTCTGTGTATAGAACTCAGTATGCAATAACCCAAAGCAAAAATGACAGCGTGGTTGCTATTTTCACACCAAAATGCACAGAATGTGAACGATCCAAATTTGAGTCTTTAAACAAAGGAAAGAAATTATTAATAATCTCAGGAGGCAGGTATAAGAATTTAGGCTAAGATCAATGACAATGATCAATAATACTGAACTTATACATTTTTCCTAACAGGAATCAATATACAGAATATTTGAGCTATGATTTAACTGCATTGTGCAGATTGACTGAGAAGCTAAAAAGAAATGAAGGATTTGTTGATGTTGACAAGTTTAGAGTTGCTTTTCAGTTTATGCAAACCCTTTTTGATTTCAGTGTCAATACTGGGTTGACACAAGTTAGTGGGTCCACTCGGTTTAGACAGACACAATTCTGAAATTTGAATATACTTTTGATTCAGTTAAAATAAGTTCTTTCCAGAGGGATGAATTGGCCTTGTTAATGGAATGCTAAGTTGTAAGACAATGATTTGTAAAATGTAAAATTATGATTGGGAAAATGTGATGATATGAATTTGTTTGTTCTTTCCTCTCTCTCTCTCTCTCTCTCTCTCTCTCTCTCTCTCTCTCTCTCTCTCTCTCTCTGTGTGTGTGTGTGTGTGTGTGTTTGTGTATTGACCTTATAGACCAATGATGACCTTAAATTGTTTGAACATTTTGTTTCTCCTTTGAAGTTACAGATATGTGCTATCACACTTGGCTTTGAATTTGTATATTGAATGGTAAATTTTATAAAGCCAAAGTACAGTTCCTTTAAATGTTGAGTCAAATGGAGACATCCCTGCACAAGCCTTTTATTCTTAAATGAATATTTTCTGAAGACCTAATGAACAGGATAGCGACTGTAAGTAATAATTGTTTATTTGAAATATGCTCAGAAAATAGATCCTGCTTGTCCTCATCCCCCTACACACTAAGAATAATAAAGAATACCATAATAGTGTTAATTTAGTTGTGAGAATCACAATGTGTATACATATCAAGCCATCATGCTGTAAATTTGAGGTATAGAATTTTTGTTTGTCAGTAATTTCTCAAGATAGGGCAAACATAATATATAATTGTCTTTTGATGAAAACTACTATGTAGTATGAAAATAAAACACCCAACTGAAGATTATGTGCAAATTGTTTAGTTTCCGACCCTGGGACAAGGGACCAAGATGCATATTTTACATACCAAAGCACACCTGGCCTCCATGTTCTCCCAGCATCCCTCAGTCCCTACTTGGCATACTCTGCACCCAACCCTGAATTTTCCAGCCTGGGGGCTGGGCTGCATTTCTCCCAGAGCCTCTTCCCTAGAGAATTCATTGTTCAAGCATGCACCCTTTGTTTCTCTCCTCCCTCTCCTCCCTCTCCTCCCTCTCCTCCCTCTCCTCCCTCTCCTCCCTCTCCTCCCTCTCCTCCCTCTCCTCCCTCTCCTCTCTCTCCTTTCCCATGGTAACTTCCCTGGCCTCCTTCCTTGGGTCCAGTGAACTCACCTGAGAGCAGCTTCCCAACAAACTTGGGTTTATAAATACATTTTAATCTGTCTTGAATTGGTTCATTTCACTGGTGGAGAAATAACTTATCACAAACTAAAAATGCTAAATAGCTCAATGATGATTTTTCATGTTGGTTGATTCATATTTCTTATAATGCTTTGAATATGTTAGGGAAAGTTTTTAGAATGTTTAGATAAAACAAATTATATTATTACAATGTTGCCACCCATTACTTTGCTTTGAGTATTTCATGACATGTTGTGGCCCAGGCTTTGTGTCTCTTAGATTGTGCTGTCCTTCGTCCTTTGCCTGCAAATAGATGGTTGTCTAGAATTGGACTCATGGAAATTTATTCTTCCTCTCATATTGAGGCAGACTTCTCAGTGATCCTACAAAAATCACCATGGCCATCCCAAATATATTGAGCTTACATGTTGCAATCAACAATTGTCTTATTAACTCAAACATTCAAGTGTTAGCTCTCATATGTACTGTCTGGTGATTTTACACACATGAAAATATGTACATTCTCCAATATTATTTTTGCATTTGAACACCAAAATGAAACAGAGAGCTACATGACATTGGTGAGTGAATCTCACTGCACTGAGCAAAGACTTACTATATAATTCATTTTTTTTTCTCCCTCTACTGACTTAAGCTCATGGATTTGAATATACAGCTGTAATTTCTCTCTGTCACAATGCGGAAAGGTTGAGATTTGAACTCAGTTTCACCTTGATGGTCTTTGATTTCTAGGTTTACCACATAATTCTCAGCCACTTTGCTTGCTGATAGCTAAGGCTTGGTTTTAGAATCTGGGACCAATAACTGCAAGACCCTTTGTATATCTCTGAGGACTGCATCACAGGATTTGGGTTGCTGTGGGAGATAATTGGTCTGTGATTGGCTTTTCTTCAAGTTCAAGCACAGGCCCCTGTCATCAATATCTGACTCTAAGTAAACATACTTTGGTGTCCCTGCTAGGGGAAGAATGGATCTTGATACACAGCTGAAGGAAATTTTGTGAATAAATTTTTCCATTATTTTTTTGTCTTGTTTGTCAACTGGCCAGTTACTCTGTAACCTAGACACCTAGAAATTTCTAATAATCATTTTGCTACAGAGACTATGCATAGTGACTATACATCTCTATGAGAGGAAGGCCCCTGGACTCAATATGCAAGTTAGGTCCACGTTGGCAGAGAGAGTTTGCCAGTCATCAAGTGGGTGGAGCCATCTGAAGGAGGGAAGGAGACGGCACAAGACAACTAGTATATCTGTTGTGTATCAAGGTGAGGCTTCTACGGAGTTAGCTGTGTTACAAGTGAGAGCGTGGTGCTGTTGGCTATTATTGACAACTGCTGAGAAGCAGAAGAAAATAGAAGTCTGAAGCAACAACCTAAACCTAGGATAGAGTTAGTCACAACTTTTGAGATTCCCATGACTCATTTATACCTACATAATCTCCGTGAGAACACACAATAAAGAGAGGGCGAGAATGGTAATTCCTTTAGACCTCTTAAGGATGCCCCTAAATTGATGATTGTCAGCTCTCTTTGTCACTGAGTTGCTTCTGTGAACCTTAGGATATGTATGGCCAGAGAGCTTGTTTCATTGTAATCTCATTCACTTTCATTCATTCATTCATTCATTCCGCCCATATTTCTTACACACTCAGTATATGATACCAGGTAAGAGAATCGAGTTTGCAGAAGGGAGACATGAGACCCCATATATAATCATATTGCTGAGTAAAGGCAGCAAGGGTGAGGCATAGGGAAGGATGCTTCAGAAGGACTGAGGAAGTCAAGTGTGTTCAGAATATATAGGAAGAGCAATGGGAGACGTCCATAAAAGGTCACAAGAGGTCCAGAGCCTGCATGTGGAAAGCCAGAGCCTGCACTCGCAGCAAGAGTTGGGGAAAGCATCTGCAGAGGCTGACAGGTCGTAAGCCATTCAGGAGACGAGCAACTGTCCATTCTTTAACTGGAGGGATGCCTTGATCACATTTGGGTTTTAGAAGACTCATTTCTGGACAAATTGGAAGAGTACTCAGGGAGAAGTCCAAGTAGGAGAGCAGATTGCAAATGGACCATTAGGTTAGACCAGGTATCACATCGGCACAGACGTCATGGTGGAATAGACACTCAGGTCACTCTGCCAGGGAAAAGGAACAATCTCGTTCTGTAGCATTTAAAACATTTTATGACGTAACTTATTTTCATGGATAGTTTATCTCCTCCTTTCCTCTCCTTTCCTTTCCCTCCCCTCCTGTCCACTCCTGTCCCTTCCCCTTTGCTTCTCTCCCCTCCCTTTCTCCCCATTATGCTGAGGGTGAACCCCAGGGCATTGTCTTCCAAACTTGGCAGACAATCTACCACTGAGCCACATCTTAGTCACCACACTCCATTTCAAGCCACACAGTTGCATAGTACTTGACAGAAACCATCCTAACAGCACAAATAATAGCAAAACTAGTATAGTTGGGCAGCCATGCAATTAAACCACGGACTGCTTTTGCTTTGGATTTAATTGGAAAGTTCAATAATTTAATTTTTTCAAATCACAAGTCATCATTAAACTTGTTCTTTAACAAGCTTATATACTTATGTAGTGGATTTTATCACATATCATATAACTTTTAGTATTGGCTATACATGGTGAAAACAGCCTATTATTTCATGAAAATTTAACAAATAGTTTCGGTGACAAAAAAATCTAACAAATCATTGATGAGGAGGAAGAAATAAAAAATAGCCTTGCTTGTGATCGAGAATCTAAGTTTATTAATAAAACTTTCTGAGCAAGACTTAAGTTACGAGGAAACAATCAACAAGTAGACTCCATCCAGTTGAAAAGCTTCAGTACAGCAAAGAAAACAGTTAATTGCAGGAAGAGAATAGGAGAAAATCCTTGCCAGCTGTACAGCTGATAAATGATTAATATCTAGGACAAATAAAGAACTCAAAAAAAAAAAAAAACCAAGCAGAAATCAAACAAGTCAATAAATAAATGGGCCAATGCAGTGAGCAGACAGCTCTCAGAGGAGGAAACACAAACTGCCAATAAACATGGAAAAATGCTCCACCAGCTGTCAGAAAACTGCAAATCAAACCTATGTTATGATTCCCTTTCTTCTCCGCAGGAATGGCAGTCTTTTAGGAAACAAATTACAAAAAACTAAAGATACTGGTGAAGAGGTAGGGTGAGTGTAACTAGTCCAGGCACTTGGGCAGTCAAGATGGTGAATTGTTGTAACATGACCCAGTTATAGTACTCCAGAGTATCTGCCCAAAGGGCACTAAGTTGGCACATCCCAGAGATGCCTGCATATCAGTGCCTATTACAATTCTCAATACCAAGTTATGGGACCAACCTAGGCTTCTAGCAACAAATGAATAGATAAAGAAAACATGACATAGCTACACAATGGGTTTTTTCAGCCAGAAACAAACAAACAAGGAATATATCATATGTAGGAAAATGGATTGAACTGGAGAGAATCATATTAACAAAGTCAAGCCATTTTCAGAAGGTAAATATTATATGCTTTCTCTCACTTGTGGTCCCTAGATCTTATCTGGATGTAAAAATCATGTATGTATAGAAGATATTGAAGTGGAAACTTCTAGTTTCTTTGGAAAGTCAGTTAAATTGAAGGATGTTTTACTGAAGTGGACATAGGTGAAAGGATGTTTTGCTAAAGCAAGCACATGAAAGGACACGTGATGAAGGATTCTTTGCTAATGACACGCATGTATTGGTTCGCCTTACATTTCATAGCTGAGCTATGTTTGTTGTAATTCTATGTTTGTTGTATGGTAGTGGGGGAAAAAAGGCTATTAGGACACAGGGGGAAGTGGACTCATTTAGAAATTGTTCTTTGGAGCAAATCCAATCTTCATTGTCAGGAAACCAGATGTTTAGAGAGAAAAGTACTGAAAAACTTCTTGTGAGGTTTCTGTGGCATCTTGCAGCTTCCTCTGACTTGGGCCGAATGGCAGAGTGATGCCAGCTGATACAGACTCATGTGGAGTTTTGTTACGACTCTTGTGCTGAGGCAAGACCCATGGAGGACACGTGATGTTTGGAGGAAGTATAAATAGGACTCAATGAACAGTGATGGGGGCTTGCCTAGCTATCTCTGCAACATTTCCTAGTCTTGCATCTTTGCTGAGATGCAAGCCTAGGCACAGCCAAGAACTTCTCTGGGCATCCCTACCTATCTTGGTCATTCCTGCCGATTCCTGCCGATTTGGCTGAGGCCTGGTTGTTTCTGCTAGGTCATGACACCACTACTGATCCCTGTTTGCTATCCCAACACTACTGAACTGGACTGCTGGTGTATCCATGAAGTGGATCGAGCTGCTACTGTTAACCTGTGAACTGAACTTCTGGTTTCCTGACAATGAAGATTGGATTTGCTCCAAAGAACAATTTCTAAATGAGTCCACTTCCCCCTGTGTCCTAATAACCTTTTTTTTCCCCCACTACCATTCATGGTAGGTGATAATGTATAAAGGAGGTTAAAACTTTTTAAAAAAAACATTATTAAAATTAGAGTTGAGAAAAATTTAAGCTTACAAGATATGAAAGTGGGAATGAAGTTGTCAAGGAGGACAAAGGGACCCGTGGGAAAGCACAACAGAAGGGAATATAGAGGGTATAGGGCCTGTTGTGCCTCTAATACTTGTAAGATAAATAACTAGATAGATAGATAGATAGATAGATAGATAGATAGATAGATAGCATAACATTAAAGAAAGAACATGTGTACAGAAGGGGGTGTGGTAAGGAAATAAGCAAGTACATTCGTACATGGGTTTTAGACAAGGTTTACTATGCAGATCAAGGTGACACCCTGCCTCCTCCTCCACCATGCTGGGATTATAGGCGTGTGACACCACAGCAGTCTCCATTTGGCAGGTGTTTAGGAAGAACTACATATTTGAAGAACTTTCTTAGGTTTGAACAACAAATGGCCAACAATGGAAGAAAGTCCTTTCCAGCCAGAAGGTTCTAGATGAATGAATGGATCTTTATAAACATTACCTAAAAGAATAGGTATAGGATGAAACTGAAACTTGGGCTTGAGAGTGGGTGGTGTCAGAGCACTGGCCAAGGGAAGTGACAGTAAGGTGTGACTAAAGGGCAAGCAACCTGGGTCACAATGAGGAGTACTCCAAGCAGAACAATGTAGACAGGAACCCAGGGCAGCCAAGAAACTGACAGACATTCACCAAGACCGTCAGCCAGATATCAAGGGGGCAGTTGAAGATGGACATGGAGAGATAGTGACCACCATATTGTACAAACCAAAGGATGGATGAAATCAGGGTTTTTCCCTTATGTGGAGCAGAGAGCTATAATCAATATTTTAAATGCAGGAGTAACATGTATGCCACAGGCAAGAATCCTTCTATGGTAGAGAGTGTGATGGGAGTGGTTAAGGGGCTGCTAATTTAGACAGGAAGTTCTGGGAGAGCTGTTTAGTGTTGACCAAGGAGAGTGAACAAAGGATTTGACAGAGTTAAAAGAAGAGGCAAGGGATGGTGATGGATCAGTTTTAAAGACGGGTGAAAAGGGTTTTGCAATGTTATTATACATTTCAATGGACATTTTCTAGAACGTGTCTGGAATAGCCCAGACAAGTCTTTTCTGCAAATAAAGGTATCAGAGTCACCCACACAGAGATGTGTCTGAAGCCAGACTGTGCACTCTCTCACGGGAAGTATAGAGAACAAAAGCGCAAAGCCCAAGGGGATATTGTCCCCAGTTTCTTTTCCTGAGACTGTGATAAAATATTCGGACAAATGAAATGTAAAGACTTATTCCAGATCACAGTTCACGGGTATAGTGGCTCCTTGGTGGGGAGTCAGTGAGGCAGGAGCTTAAGGTTAGCTAGTGGTATCACATCTGTAATCAGAAAGCAGAGATGGATGGATGCATGCCTGTGTTTAGCTCCTGTTCTCTGTTTCCACAATCCAGGAGTGCAGCCAGGGAATCCTACTGGACTCCCTTAATGACTGGGTCTTCCTAAAAGCCCATCTAGATTCTGTGATTCAAGATTCTGTCCAGTTGACAACACTACCCTATCACAGAGAGCCAACAAGCTTGGGAAAGGATATTAGATTGGTCTTACATAGGGAAAATCAAGTTAAAACAACACTGAAGTTTTATTGCTAATACTTTACTGCTGACTTCTCTCTCCTCATTCTGATCCACATATAGGATATGGATTCAAATAGCCAAAGTCATACCTGGGGTGGTCTTAATCATTTTGAAGACCAACAATGCCCTAAGTTGGCATATAGGCATGTATGGCATGTATGTGGTGTGTGTGTGTGTGTATGTGTGTGTGTGTGTGTGTGTGTGTAGCCCAGGCTGGACCCTCCCATATCAATCATCAATAAAGAAAAAAGCTCCACAGAGATACCCACAGGCCAGTCTGATGGAGGCAGCTTCTCAATTCAATTTTCCCAGGCATGTCAAGTTGACAATCAAGGCTAGCCATTACAAGTCTCCTTACCCAATGGGAATTGCTCCTCATTCCTTTTATTTATAAGGATGCTACAAATATTGAACTATATTTGTTTCTAAGAGGGGACTCCTTATGAAAATTGCTGCTTCTAGAGAATGTTTCTTTATATTATATGTACAGCTGGATGATTTCTTTCCTTTAATTTTAGGCAAGAGGAAGACACAGGTGAGGAGAAGAACCCAGAGACAATCCCATTATTGTCCAGGCCAGCTGGACAATCAAGTGGGACCCTTAGACCCCGTGGAGAGGACTGAGATGCGAGAGAAAATAAGGAGGCACAGCAAGTCAAGAAGTCTGATCAAGCTGGCAAAATTTTTATTGTTCACACCAGTTATATATTCTGAAAACAGGATATGGGGAGGGGTAGGAAAGGAAAGAGGGCTTTGCAGGTGGAGGAAGCTAGCTGCAGCAGTGAGGTCTAACTAAGTTATTCTCACAAAGCCTTGCCATTACCAGGAGTTCTAAAATCTATCTATCTAGCAGGATGTTGACTAAATCTAGAGATCAGGAGGAGGGGTTACTAAGGTGGGTTGCTATGAGGCCTTGTTTGAAGTTCGGAGAACTGACAAGTGAATCATGGAAGGTAAGCAGAAAGAAGAATAGTAGATAGGAGAGCCAAGGGTGAGTGTTTGCCAAGAGTAAGGCCTTGCCATGGCTTTCCACACATTACAGTGACTCTATCTTTTACCTTAGCATGCCATGTGACCCCTTGTGAGGGACTGATGGGTGACCAGAGACAGAGTGACAGGGCTACGGAGGTGCCTCAATATGTAAAGTGCTTGCTGTATAAAGATGATGGCCTGAGTTCGAGTTTCCAGCATCTTTATAAAAGCCTGGTGTGGTTGTGCATGGCTAACTCCAGCACAGCAGGGTGGAGACAGCCAGCCATATCCCTGGAGCTTGATACTAGGTGGTCTGTTCAGATCAGTCTAAGCTCCAGGTTCAATGAGGGAGTCTGTCTTAAAGGCTAAGCTGAAGAGTTTCAGGGGAAGACATCTGATGCTGACCTTTGGCCTCCACAAATACCTATGTGCACAAGCCCCGTGCATATACTTGCACACACAAATATGGACATACATACAAAACATTTAAAAAAGAAATACAAGGAAGGTAATGATGGTGCCTGGTTACGTGCCCCAAACACATCTGGAACCCGTGTTAGAATGCTTTGAACACCTAAGTGATACTAAGTATCCTCACTCCTTCCCACAGATCCTTGAAAAAGCCTGCTTGTTAGTCAAGTCATCTAACCTTGTTCCCATTTTACAGATGAGTCAGTAGGTTCAACGTGACTGCTACATGCAAATGAGTCATGCAAATGAGTAATGGACAGATTAGAACCTGCCTTGCCCCACCTCCTTTTTCTGCCTAGAGAAAACTTAAATTCAGGGGGGATGAGGGAAGTGGACTCCTATTTTAATATAAATTTTGTTTGTTTCTGGGTTCACGGCTTTAAGTGCACAGGCAGTGGAATTATAATTGTACGGGCAACAGTGACTCCATGAATTTTTAAAATGTAGACATCGGGGTCTTCCTGAATGTCCTATCTTGCTGTGTGTATCTAAGGAATGGGACCGGATGGGAAAGACAAAAACCAAAGCACAATGACCTGAAATATTCAGCCAGGGCTACATAAACAATGTGTGCGGTAGAACATTTTTTTGTTTGTTTGTTTGTTTGTTTTTTTTGTTTTTTGTTTTTTTAATTCCACAGAGCAGGTGACAACTGACTCCTGCGATTGTTTAACACTAACGAAGCGATTTCTTTCTTAATAGTCTCCTTCCAAGGCAGAGTCCCCGTGGCTGTGGAACCTTACACTAGTCCACAGCAATCAATATCAGTCCTCTGCCAAATGTTATTAAATATCTCCTTGATACCTATTTACAACTAAGAAAATAATTTCACTGCCGAGGGATTGTAAATGTGTGAGAGGCGCCCCTGACAGCTTTACTTCACTCACTGTCTGTGGTCCGGGGCCTGCTGCTCGGGCTGCCAGACTAAGATGAAGGACATAATTAAGGAAACATATGAAGGCTAGCACAGGCCTGGAGATTAATTAGCTGTGCGTCAATAATCTCATCAATATCCGATTAACAAATGACACATGGCCCAATGAAACATATTGATTCATGCCCGCTCCTCACTGTTAATAAATTGAAGCTGCTTTGCTAAATGAGAAAGCTGACAAAATGCTAGGCCGCTAATACCGCCCCACTCTTGTGATAAAAAACAGAAAATTAGCCTGAAGTATAAGGTGTTTAATTTAGGAGGGCTGCCACCCCGCTCCTGAAGCTTGTTAATAACGAACGTGAAGAGGGCAAGGGATTTTTGTGGAGAACTCACTCGAAAGAACCAGGAGAAATTTCCCTAGGGCTGGCGGTGGGAAGGAGACATCACATAGTGATGGTCTGAGCCATACCACTCTATTGTGGATGTGTGTGGAGAAAGCTTTGTTTTGCCTTTTAGGGGCGGGATTCTAGTAATAAGGAAATCATTTCATATTTTGGAAGAACTAGTTTGTATATCTTTTTTGTGTGTTTTTTTTTTTTTCCTTTTGGTAATGGCGGGTCACTGGTCTTTGAGAAGACTTATACCTTCTTATGTGTAAGTGTGTATGCACATGCATTGTTGGACCAGTTATTAACATTTACCTGGCATCCACACCTTGGTTCTTATCTAAAATTCAAGCCAACATGGACACTTGCTTTCTCTGTGAGTTCATCCTCTGAGGTAGGCCGTCTCCCCATCAGCCTTGCTTTGGGAAGGTTATAATTCAGTTTTCTCGTTAGCCCGTGAGAGAGAGAGAGGTGGTAATAGGGTTAGGCAGGAGGGAACAAGGTGATAATAGCAAAGGCTTGATATCTGTTGGGGCCCCAACTGAGACTGTGGTTGGGAAACGTGACAAACCCCCGCTGACCAAAGAGAAGGCTCTGCTAATGATGGCCTGGCCCACCCCACAGTTCTCAAGCTAAAAATCTGGCCCTGGACCATCTGGAACATTCCCTGGGAGTTCAGGTGTTGAGTATCTCTTCTGAGGCAAACATCTGCTTGTGGAAAATAGTCTCCCATGTTGTACACAGTCCAGGGAAAGGGAGCCAGGAAAGTCATCGGGAGCACGGTGACACAGAGGAGACTCTTATGGGTCCCACATCATTATGGTAGCACACAGCTGAAATGAGGAGGGGCTTGGAAAACCGACTTCACGAAGTGGAGAAGGAGCCAAACAAGAGGCTACAAAGACTTACCTAAGTGTTCTCACTGTGAGCCTGTTTGGTTTGCCATGCCTGCCATGAACTGCAGGAGGTTCAGGTATTTTCAGACTCAGGGGTCTTTAAAAAAAAAAAAAATCAAAATAGGCACTTACCACAAGGGACACCAGAAAACTTGAGCTAAAACTTGCCGCTTTGGTCTGAAGCAGTCACGTGAGACTGAACATTCTGTATGCCTATTTCTTTACCTAGAAAGGAGATATCTAAGTGTTCTCTGAGTTTCCTATAATGCCAAGAGTTATTAGCTTTCTAACAATATCTAGGGCACAGCTGGGTACATGATATGGTAGACAGGTCTTCAGAATTACAATTACCAAGATTACAATTAGATAGGCTGGAGAATTCTTGGGCCCCTGGTGCTTGTGGGTTTGTTTGTTTGTTTGTTTTTTGTGGGTTTTGTGTGTGTGTGTGTGTGTGTGTGTGTGTGTGTGTGTGTGTGTGTGTGTTTGGAGGTGACTGATCTGTCCCCTCCATGGACCCTCTTCTCTCTCCTAGGAGCAAAGGCAGATTCCGTGAGCATCTTGAACTTGCTAAGTAGTTCTGAGGAAAGTTGGGACATTAAGATGCATTAACGCTGCATATCGATCAGGAGGGAATACAAATCAATACTTTTCATCAATCCTGAGAGGTCTGTTGAAGCCTATTTCCTCAAAGTTACTGTGCTCAAGAACAAAATTTCTTCAGTAGGTCTCTGAGGTGGAAATGATCTGATTTCTTTATCTGAGGTTCACAGGAGAGAGGTTTACATGCTGGGACAAATTATTAAGGAATGAAATTCTTTCAGTGCACGGATGGGGTCTTGCTAATCCTGAAGTTTCCGTTGGAGGGTTAGGGCGGGAGAGCTTGGTTTTGGCCCATTGTGCACTTGTTTGTGGCAGTCTTTATGGGAGACATACATGTCAGCGGTATTAGCTTGTGTTATTGAGTCTTCTCTGCATGCGTTCACAGCAATTGCTTGTGTTAAAAACATACAGAGCTTCAGATGAGAAAGCCGGCAGTCAGAGAGGCTAAGTAACTTAGCCCCTCTCACCGACTAGAGCTGTTTGCTCTGCCCTCATCCCAGACTGTCTTAGGCCAAAACCTGGGATTTTCGGCTCAGGCAGGGGTGTTTTAATCATTTGACATGGCGATATGACATTGTCATTTCTAAATGTGTTGGGCTGCACTCCTGGCTCTCCTGGGACACATGTCCTGTGGGCTACAGGTTGGACTTAGCTACTTGGGATATTCTTTAATAATTTATGCTTGCCCAGAACCTGGCAGGGACCTGATGATAGTCACTAGCATTTGGAGGTGGTTCAACATAACACCAGTTCTCAACTCTGCAATGGACTACTATCTCTCAAACCCATGTTTTTTTGTTTTTTTGTTTTTTTTTTAATAGATCTTTCTCTTTGATCTCTAATGGGGTAAATTTCTGTATAAAAAATAACTTCACAACACAAATAGCTTTTCTATCACCAAGTTAAAAAAATAATAAAAAAAATTAGGACCTTTGTACTGTTTCTGGCTGATTAGAAGCCATAGGACGAATGGAATAAGCCAGTGCGATACATCGATTACGTATGAGGAGACCGGGTGAGCTGAATCCCTCGTAGCATCTGACAGGTGAGCAGGGCTGCATGCTTCAGCCTACACCAACTCCAGTCACCGGATGGGAGTTATTTAAGGGGTTTCACAGGCAGCTGTTCTGTTGGCCAGCTCCACTGTAACTTGTGCTGGTGAGTCAGATTTCATGCCCAATTAGGATACAAGGGGAAGCCTCCCTTGTGGAAAGGACACAGCTGTTCTGGAATTGCAGCCTGAAGATACTCAAGGTTTGCAGAAATCTGGTGTCCTTGCCCCTAATGCAGGCACAGAGAGTGAAGTAAGGAAACCCTCTACCCTTGGACTTGAGTCACAGTGTTTAACAGTCACACTGAAATATGTACACTATATAAAGATAAATACAAATACAACGACATATATTAGTTTCTATAGTATGTGTCTTTGTAGATATATGTATCTATATGGTGTGTATATTTCTTTTTCTGTCTATATGACCATGATTGTCTTTAGTTTTACACACGCAAAACTTACCTACACAGCACCCCCTCCACACACACACACACACACACACACACACACACACACACACATAACTTAGACATTTATATGTTAGTGGAGAAAAGGAATAAATCATGCTTCTAAATCTACCATGAAGATAAAAATGTATAGACTCATATTCATACCATACCTCTACACCTAGCATGTAGTAGTCTGTTTGCTATGTCTGTTTACACAGTGCACATGTATATGTATGTACACTCAGGTGTATGCATGCAATGACACCAAATCCACTCCCAAGGGACTGGTACAGAAAGAACCACAGTAAAGACCACTTGTCTGTTGCACGATGTGCTTGATGTATTTAATTTTCAATGTTGCTCATCCTCAGAATCCAGCAGTACCCTATGTGTTGAAGCCTCCCTCAGGCCCACAGGATGTACTTGAGGCTCCTAAGCCCCTTTGTAGCTGCTTTTCTGGTGCCGCCCAGGGCCCAGTCTCCTCTCTCCTCCTCCACAAGAGCCTGTTCTTGTCATTGCTAAGAAGTCCACATATTAATTTGTGCACAATGCCCTGACCTCCCTAGTCCATCATGTGACATTCTCATCATCTTTAAGAATCATCTGTGAGACAACCTGTCTCTGAAGTCATCGTCGTTTACGCCACTCAGAGCCTGGTAACTTACATCTGTGTTCATGGTTTTTTTTTTTTTTTTTTTTTTTTTTTGTTATAGTCATGTTGCAATATTTGCATTTCACAACAGAAAAATGGTTTCGAATATCATGGTTTTGCATTTTTGTTGAATGCTACCATGTAAACATTACAGATATTTTTCTTCAGGAACTTGTATTTTTCTTTTTTTTTAGAAAATGTCCATGGTCTAATATTAAATGATGAGAAATGAAGAGAGCATCCGATGTAGAGAAAGATGTCACCGTGTTGAGCAGGTATGTCCTCAGATGCACTGTGTGGGCGTGGTCATGTACACCCTGCAGCAGGAAGACTAGTTTTATCTAGCTACTGCAATTAATGATTTGCATATTGTCCTGTAATAGGTTTTTCTCCCTCAGTTTTTAAATGAACAGCTATGGAAGTAGAGTAAGGTAGAAAAGACCAATTATTAGATATTGATTTAGTGATTTATTTAGCGATTTACATAAAGCACTGCCTGTGCTGCCTATTTGCCAAGTGGGACTTCACTTCCTGCCTGAAACAGAATGACCTGGAGGAATAGAAAACCCTGGGTCGCTGCCTGTAACAACTTGCTGACTGCCACTCACACATCTATAAAATCTTGCTTGCTTGTCCAGCAAACCTTGCAGTTTTTGAGTATCTGATGGTAGTACAGACCAGAGTGGGCATCATAGCCTTTCAGGAGCATCCTGGCTTAGTCAACCAGTGACATCTTCTCTCTTCCACACCACTCTAACATATGCACCCTGTAACCCTCAGGTAGAGTTGCATTTGTGCTTCAGTGGAGTGAGCTATGTGGCCTTGGTTCCAGCTGCTCTTCCTGAAGGAGGCCAGTGCTTCTGGAGGTTGATTCAGATGGTAAGTTTTATAACAGAGAGGCTTCAGTATTATCACAGTGTGTGTGTGTGTGTGTGTGTGTGTGTGTATGTGTGTGTGTGTCTGTATATAGTATGTGTGTGTCTGTGTGCATGTCTGTGTCTGTGTGTATGTGAGAGAGAAAGAGGATGTGTGTGTCTGTCTCTCTCTCTGTCTCTCTCTCTCTGTGTGTGTGTGTGTGTGTGTGTGAGAGAGAGAGAGAGAGAGAGAGAGAGAGAGAGAGAGAGAGAGAGAGAGAGAATGAGAATGTGTGTATGTTTGTCTGTGTCTGGATGAGAGTACATTTCTGTGTTTCTTTGTATGTTCCTATCTGTGTGTAGTAATTTTTATAAACATATATATGTATTTATGTATACACACACACACACACACACACACACACACACACACACACACTTTGGTTGTGGAACCAGAAAAGGGCATCTGATTCTCTGGGATTGGCATCACGGGCAGTTGGGAGCTTCCATGTGGGTACTGAGCTTTGCACCTGGGTCCTCTAGAAAAGCAGCCAGTGCTCTTAACTGCTGAGCCATCTCTCCAGCCTACATTCTACTTTCCAAGACTGGTATGAAGTTCGAAAAAAAGAGTCTACTCTATTCTTTAGTTCTTGGCTCCATAGCTCCTCAGGATGCTCACACATTTTTTTACAGTACCGCCCTGTGTGTATTGCTCTCTTCTTTGGATGCTTGGGAATGTAGGGGAATTCTAGAAGCAGACAGTAGTGAAGTAGAAGGTAGAGAACGCAGTCTTTCTCTTACCACATTACCTTCCCTGCATCTCCATCTACCACCCAAGGAACCTGGTATACTGTTGAACACAGTAGATAATCAGTAGACCAAATGATTGAATTTAAAAATTACTCTGTGAGTAGTGGAGCTTAAATAAAATAGGCCAATAGTTAAAATAATTATTTCTAGTCACCTGTTTTTAAAACTTGCTTATTTCCGTGCCCTAAGAGGACTCTGCTCAAACCATTAGTCTGATTGTTAGAGGGATCAAAGGTAAATAATTTATGGAAGTGCCATTTTCCTAAATTGTGAAATTGGAAACAAATCAATCCCCTAGTTATTGAGGCCCATGAGAAGTTTAATTCTGGGTAATTGCTCAAGAAACCTGACGCTCCCCACGCTGCAACAAAGTCACTGGGCAAACTCATTGTTCAGATACACGTGAGCCAGATGCAGAGGCTGGATGCCTGTGAACAATGGAAAGAGAATATCGAAGGAGCAGTTTAGACATGTGTTTCCAAAAGCAAGTCGTGTGCCTTGTGCTTTGCAAATGCCAGTGTAGAAACACCCCAGTCATAGGCTCACTTGATAAAATGCCAACTTGCCTCTTTACAAAAGCTTGTTTCAAAATTAGTTTTCATTGACAAATTAACACTGCATATACTTTTGATATTACTGTAATCTGGACCTGGAGTTTCCCCTAAAGGACTATGGATGGCAGCCATGGTCCCCAGCCTGCAGTAGTACTGGAAGGTGGAACTGGTAGAACCTTTAAGAAACAGGACTTAATGGAAGACATTTGGTTCCTGTGGGAGTGCTCTGGATCCAAGCTTCCTTCTTTTTTCTCCTCTTGAGGTGACTGCTGCCAGTGGGGTAGACTGCTTTGTTTTGCCATGCACTCCTTATCACAGACACATATTCCTTTGTCAATGTTCTGGAAGCAATGAATACAATGGCGTATGGACCAGGACCTTTCAAACCGTGAGCCCAAACAAACCTTTTGTCTTTATAAGTTTACCACCTCAGGTACTTTGTCACAATAAGGGAAAGCTGTGTAGCACAAGTATAGAGCATGTTTACAAACACGTAACTATGATACATTTGCATCTGTAGCTAAATCATATGCGATTTGCCTCATATGTCTATTTGTGATAAGAAAATCTACTTTCTCAGCAATTTTCATTATAACAGGACAGGACATTATAACTAGTAGTGTGTCACATTTCACAACTTACTTCTCTCCATAAATTCTATCCGCTGACCAAACTTCTTGCCCTGCCTTATCTCTCTAGCTTGGCTATTGAAGGCTGAATATATATACTTGTCAGAGGACTGCTTTAAGAATGTGCTACGTGAGACTTAAACTAAGTTTTGTGGCAGAGATTACTAGAAGGTGTGGTGTCTGAGACAACAGGAAATTCACTCACTCACCTTTAAGTTACTACAAAATTTGAATCTGGAATGAACCGAAGTCAAATTATATCTAAAGCCAAATCTCACTGTGGTATCTATAGCTTGCTCTTCATGGATGAAACATTGCCCTTGTCTAATGAAACAAGACAGTTTCTAAAGAGTCAAAATTAGAATCTATATTGGTTTAGAAAAAGAACAGGAATAAATTCTCTAAGGTCTAAGACCTCTCCAGCCACAGGTACTAGGCTAGGTTTAGAGTACCAGACACGAGTATCCACCTATTAAGAGGACATTAAATTTAATTAGACAACTGTTAGTTACCCTCAAGATGAAAGTACCACTATTGCACCTTTGGGAATATCTCGCCATCGTTGTGGTTCATATGGGTTAGACTATTGACTGTTTTTCTCCCTTGGCAGTTTGCATAACACCTTCTGATACAATGAGAGCTAGTCCTCAGGAAGGAGGCTACCAGCTTAGTTCCAGCTCCCTTCCTCCAAGTCCTGTATCTGAACTGTGTGGTGTCTTCAGCAATATGGTCTTGCCTTCAAATCCTGGGAGGCAGCCAAGAGGAATGGCAGCAGTCAACATTGTTTTGGGACTATTTTGAACCCTCATGACCAACAACTTGAAAGGAAGATTCCCCAAAGGTTGGAGCTGGAATTTTTTTTTGCTAGATGTCCATGGTACTTAAGGTGAGCATTTTCATCTTGTATGGTGTAATTACATTTAAAGTATACACAAGCACACACACACACACACACACACTCGCACACACACATCCGCACACACACATCCGCACACACACTGTTACATAAGCTAATACAATGTGTTTCCCTATGGCTTTTAAACACATCTTTAGTGTGATTTGTCCCTCCTTCCTCTTTCCTCCCTCTGTATACTCTTCCCAACCCCTCCCTGTTCAAGTTCCTGCACCCCATTTTTCCCTTTTCCTGTTCACAGTACCTGTGCCTGTGCCCTACTCTCTTGCTCCCTACATTGGCTCCCCACTACCCCCATGGCCCCTATCTACTTTCCTCAGTACTACAGCTTAGTCCCCCACGGAAAATAAAGTCCTAGAAAATGCTTGGGTGTCCCCTTGGATGATCAGAGTGGTTCCAGAAAGAGGCTGGCTTGAACCCCTCAGCAGACACCTGCTATGGTTCCTGCAGTGACCAGACACTAGAAGGCAGAGTCCATGCAGGAGGCAGAGGCACCAAAGCCCCCAAGGCTAGTAAGGTTCTGTCTGGTTGCAGCCTGGCCTATGTAAAAAACAGCATAGTGTAGCTGGTCCCTCTGTGTACTCTAGATCTTCAAAGATGCCATCTTCTCAGCCCGGTTTCAAGCTTTTTGGAGGGAATGAGTGTGGCTGTAGGATAAAGTGACCCTCTGGACAAGGGTTTTCAGTCAGGGTTCTGTCCCACTGAAAAGATTTGAAACACTTACCTGGTTTACTACGTGATGTTTTCATTTTGGAGTTTGGAGGCCATGAGAGCAGCACCTAATCAGACCCCAGACATAGGACTGAAAGTGAACCTCCTTGGGAAACATTGGGTCAGACCCCATCAGATTCCCTACATAGGAATTACTGACCACAACTCCTAGCCAATCAGGTTCCATGTGATGTCAAGATTTTGAGTTGGTGAAATGCTTTCTTGCCTTTCGAGCATGAGGACCTGATTCTATTCACCAGGATCCATGTGTTCTAGTGGGGCTTCATTGTCAACTGGACAGAGCATGCAGTCATCAGAGAGGAGAAACCTCAGTTGAGAAATTGTCTAGATCTAGTTGGTCTGTTGATACATTTGTGAGGGACTGGTTATCATCAGTTGACGTAGAAGGCCCATCTCACCGTAACAGCAGCATTCAAAAGTATGAGCTGGAGAATGAGCCAGCAAGTACCAGTTCCTCTGTGGTTTCTGCTTCAAGTTCCTTCTTGAGTTCTTGACCAGCTTCTTTCAGTGGTGGGCCACGGTGTACGTGTGAGTCAAATCAACTCTTTCCTCCCCAACTTGCTTTAGGTTACCATGGTGTTTTATCACAGCAAAGGATGAAACAAGGAAATCAAATAAGAAAGTCAGGCATGGTGGCATAGACTTGTAATCCCAGCTCTGGAGAGGTGGTAACAGATGGGATTTCTAGGCTGGCTAGTCAGCCAGCATAGCCCATTTTTGCCAGCTACAGGCCAAATAGGAATCTGTGTGAACAGTGTTCAAAGTGCAATACCTGAGACTGTGTTCCAGCCTTCACATTTATGTGCCACTCCTATGCAGATATGCACTCCCAAACTTGTGTTCATCCCTCAAAACATGTATACCCATAAGGTTCACACACATACACGTGCACACACGCATGCATGCACATGCATATGCACACACACACACATACGCACACACACATGCACACACAGGCACACACAGAACAGCATGCAATGAGATGGGAACCTTGTCCTCTCAGGTGGTCTATGAGAACTCAGGGTCACTCGAGCACAGCATGAAGAGTGAGAATGGCTTGGGAATTGGCTTGTGTCCAATTCTGGCTTCTCATTTGTCAATGCAAGGGACATAGCTCGTTTGTCTCCATGCTCCATGTTGGAAGTGGAGTTAACACTCTTTAGATTTCCCTTTTTTTCCCCTCTCATCCTGCACCTCTGCCTCTCTGAGGCTTTGAGTCAGTGTGGCCTGTGGTTTCTCTACTTCTACAGCCCTTTTCTTATAGAAAGCGTGAACTCTTTCTTAATGTTTGTTAAAGCTGCTCCAGTTTCCCATGTTGGGACTCTGTCTCCTGATCTGTTCCTGTAGGGGATTTAACAAATACCGGGTAGTAGTAGGCCAGTCATTGTTGTAAGTACTTACAAGCTTGTGCATTTAGCTTAAGCTGCACAGGCTCCACAGGATCCATGCGAAATAAGTACTGTTGTTCTTCTTGTATATAGATGGGGAAACCGAGGCAGAGAAATTTAAGCAACTTGCCTAACGTCACTGAGATGCTGAATGAGTCAGGACACCACAGCATTCACCTCCAGCCACATGGTCCTCACATATAGTAACTGCAGGTGTGGCCCTTGGATTACTGATAAGGAAACATTTAATTGAGATAACATATAACTATCTCTGGTTTATGTTAGTAAATGTGTAGTAGGATGGCTTGGAAAAGCAGCTCTGAAAGAAAGTGGCAGAGTATTCGAGTTGCATAAACATTTGAACAGCCACCAATCATTCTTGACCTCAGCTGAGGGAGGACGGATCTCTGCAGGTCTATGCTTGAGTGATACCATTACATATACAAGCTTGCTGGAACTTGCAGCAATATAATTTTTCTCTTTGGCATAGCTATGTAGAATGGAGAGTTTTGAGGACTTAAATGACTTGATTTGTATAGCCCTGGAAAGCCTGTATTTACTTCCTTCTCTTATAAACCAAATTTTGTAACAATTTAAAACCTGTTTAATAGTTGCTTTGGGGCAGATAATGGTGGATTCATGGGTGGGGGAGGGGGCAAAAGAGGAGGAAGACAAGGAGGAGAGGAGGAGGAGGAAAAGGAGAAAGAGGAGGAGGAGGAGGAGGAAAAGGAGAAAGGAGGAGGAAGAAAAGGAGGAGGAGGAGAGGAGGAGGAGGAAGAGGAGGAGGAGGAGGAAGAAGAAGAGGAGGAGGAGGAGGAGGAGGAGGAGGAGGAGGAGGAGGAGGAGGAGGAGGAGGAGGAAGAGGAGGAGGAGGAGGAGGAGACAGTATTTGGAAGTTAAGCTAGTGGGATATAATGCAATCCATTTGGGAGTCAGGATTTTTCATGCTTCCTGGCTACTGTGAAGTAAAAAACCATCTCCTTGACATGTTCAGCCACCATGACCTTCTGTCCAAGGATATGCAGAGAAGCCACTATAGACAATCCCTGAAACCATTTTCTCAAAGAAAAGCATTCCTCCAATAAACTGTGTCAGGCATTTTTGTCTAACAAATAAAGTAAGGAAGTAACAAGATTGAATCATAAAACTGCTAACACTTTTCTCTTTACCTTTACTGATTTTTATGTGTATAAGTGTTTGCCTGCGTGCGTACATGCACCACATGAGTACAGTGCTCTTGGATAGCAGAAGAGAGTGACAGATGATGTGGAACTGGAGCTACAGAGGGTTTTATGCCACCGTGTGTGTTCTGGAACCTGAACTCTTGTCTTCTTCAAGAGGAGGGAGTGCTCTGAAAATTTGAGATATTTCTCCAGATCCTGATAACTCCAGTTTCATGGAGCTTAACCTAAAGTAGCAACTGATTATATGACTTGGTCGGAGAATTTGCTGGTATCAGCTTAGGGTCGTTGTACACTTCTGCTAGCCCTCTTTGTGCCTTGACTCTTTATCATTACCAGTACATACAAAATCTCAAAATATCTTTCCACTTGGAAAAAAAATACACCTAGAAAATATTGTCCTTTCAAAATGTAAACTTGAATTTTTGAGTTTAGGGTAGGATGCTTCTGGAATGTCTAGTGTTTATGAGCACATCTTAAAGAACCTGAGCTGTGTGTGACAAAGGCCATAATTTACCTATTTTAAGACCTGACATTAGGGAATGATATGGCTGCAATTTTCCCAACAAAAGATGAGAGGAAGGCTTTGTTTACATCTTCTTCCTCTGTGGCCTTTGCAAAAAGAAGTGGAATGCAATAGGTGCTGAGATGGGGTGGAGGAGTGGGGGTGGGGGTGAAGGGGGTAAGAGTGGGGTGGAGGTGGTGCGATGGGGTGAGGGGGTGCATTTGAGAGCAGGTAGAGGAAGACTCTCTTGGTCTGAGAAGCAAGCACAAAGGACTGTGGCTTTTAAAAGGCTATTAGATATTTTATCACAGATAAGATGAAGAGGTTGTTGTCTTCTTTTGGTGGATTGAATGTTGAAATAACCATACAGGTTGACTTTGCAATACACGGATTCTGAAGGGATGCAAGGCTTTCTACACCAAAATGAGCTTAACTTGTCCTGTGTTGTTTATGACTGCTTTCAATGTTTTCATCAAAGTAAACTCATCCATGGCCACCTTCTCTACTATATCTTCCTTTAAAAATGAAAATTAAATGTGTGTATGTTTATGGTTATACGTGTGACATGGTATCCTAGTGAAGGTCAAAGTGCAGTGTAGGTCCTGTGGGCTGAACTCAGATTGTCAGCCTTGGCAGCAAGCACCGTTCCCCTCTGGGCCATCTTGACAGCCTCTTTTTATATCTCTCTTCTATTTCCTATTTTCTTCTCCCCTTCTCTTTTTCTTTGTTTATTTTTATTGTTTTGTTTTTGAGAAAGGGTTCTCTGTGTAGCTTTGGCTGTCCTGGAACTTGCTCTATAGATCAGGCTGGTTTCAAACTCAGAAATCCATCTGCCTTTGCCTCTCTAGTGATGGAATTAAAGGCGTGTGCCTCTACCACCTGGCTATATACCCTTCTTAAAAATGGTTTTCCGTTCATGTCAGCTTGCTCTCAGAGTACTTTTGCTTTCAGATATGTTACTCCTGTAATTCTCTCATAGATATTATGTAAATATAACGAAAATGTAAATAAAACCCAATCAGTCAGAATGGTTTGTTGAGCATTTAGAGAGATTTCTTTTTCCAGTGCTAGGGATAAAACCCAGTGTCTTCATGTGCAGGGTGGGGCTGTATCCCAAGCCATATAGTGATTTTAGACCTTATTTTGACTTGCTAAAGCAGTGGTTTTCAACCTTCCTAATGCTGCAACCCTTTAATACTGTTCCTCATGTTGTGGTGGCCCCTTAACCATAAAACTATTTTGTTGCTACCATATAACTTTACTTTTGATACTGTTCTAAATTATAATATAAATATCTTATTTCCAGTGCTCTTAGGAAACCACTGAAAGGTTTGTTCAATCCTGAGATGGGTCATAACCGGTAAGTTGAGAACTGCTCTGCTAAAGGGACCCTATCTCTCTTGAGCACCTGAAAGTATGCTTTGCAATATTGTCCTGATTCTTTTGACCAGAAACATTGTGTGAAAAAGCTCACAATCGAGGTAAAAGCACCTCCCTTAAAAAATTTTCCCTTAAGCCTAATGCATTAAAAATGAGAAATCTACTTTTGTTAATGATTAAACACTACACGAATCCGTATTTGTGTTTAAATACTAAGGTAAAACTTCAAATTTGTTTGATTTCAAATGTATCATAATTAGTGCACTAAATTGATATCAATGATACTTTAATTAATTTAGATGTATCAGTCTTCATAACTTTTCTTTTAGTCCTTCACATGTATGAATTAATTTGAACATCTCACACCCCTATGATGCAATAAACTATTACAATCCTCAATTTACTGCTGGTAGTTCATATGGTTAAGTCAAGGCTAGACCGTGGAAAGAAGAGTCAGTGCCTGAACTGATACGGTTTGGAACCAGAGTTTGTGCTTTTAAGTACCATGCTGTTTTGTTTGCTTGAGAAAAAAGTGCTTTGTTTTTATTGAACCACAGAAAGAAAGGGCCTTCCGGCTGATTTCACCTGAGTAGGTTTCTTGTTTGAAGGTAGGCAACTCAGTAGGTATTGAATTCCAACAAGGGCCAGAGATTTCTAAAATTTGAGTGTTTTTAATCAGTATTGGTTATGTTAGAGACTTCTGACAATTATTCATTCATTTGCTTCCTTCCCTACGTTAGGCTATCATCCCTGCAGACCATGCTTTATGTGTAACATCAGATCCTGGCAACGAACCTTCTAGAGACTCAATGTCACTGTTTCCTGATGAGCAAACAGACTCCAAGAGGCTGAGCATCCCCAAATGAAGTATTTGTCATAGAAAGCTTTTCACAGGACCTATTCCAAGACGCTGAGAGGGGTGGTTGTCACTAAGAGCATCTTTAGAAATCTATAATGGCACCCAAGATCTGGTGAGCAAGCCCTGTTGAATTGTAATTATTGACGTGACCCAGTGGTCTCAACTATAACTTGATGTGGAGAACTAAGGCAGGTTACCCATTCTTCAGATTTAGCTGTTAGGATAATTCATAGCCTGTAGGGTTGGTAGCATTCAGACTTGGTTTTTATTGTTATTAAATGGGTATGAGGTAGAGCTCACATTTCCAAGGAAGGCCCAATTGGTGCTGACATTGCTGGTCCAGGGACCCCAGTTTGAGAACCACCATATTTGGCAAAGTATACTGTGGTAGGCATGACTAAGGTATCATTAGTTGGTGTCATCTCCTTATCTTTCTCTCTTCTTTTGCTCTCTTAATTTCTTTTTAAAATTACATTTGCAGATGGCATTTGAATCATTTTAGTATCATTTTCAATTCCATTGGTCTGGCCTTTGTTGAATTTATTTTTAAGGATATATGCCCCTCTTAAACATTTAAACACCCATTCTTTGAGCTCTAAGACACAAAGACACAACTGACTCTTATCACTGCTTTACTCAGGGTAAGACGTGAGGGAAGGAACTGTTGGGGCATCTGACAACTTAGGAAAAAAAGAGAGAGAGAGAGAGACAGAGAGAGAGAGAGAGAGAGAGAGAGAAAAAGAAGAATAAGAAGAAGAATAACAATAAGAATAAGAAGAAGAAGAAGAAGGAGGAGGAAGAGGAGGAAGAAGAGGAGGAGGAGGAGGAAGAGGAGGAAGAAGAGGAGGAGGAGGAGGAGGAGGAGGGGGGAAGGAAGGGAGGAAGGAAGAGACAAAGAAAGAGAGATTGAACTTCAAATTAAAAGGAACACAATTTACAGGTACACCATCCATATTTTCTAGCTATCATTGGTACCCTCCCTCCTCATCCCCCCATCACCATCACTGGACTGTTACTCAAGCACGAAGCCAGGTCCAATAAAATGCTTCAGCTTAGGTGTGTGTAGCAATGACTCTGTGAGCTGCTGAAGTCCTGCTCCCAGAGAAAGCCAGCTGGTATTATTTTGCTGCAAGGTCTCTACAACAGAGCATCTGTTTTTTTGATAACACTTTACCTATTAATTTTTAATGGTCTATGTGTTGGAATTGAGAATAAAAGTTTTTTCCTTAATGTCTGTCTCTGCCAATGCCACATACAGATATCATGGACACTTCCTTAACGCATATTCTTTTCCACAAATGACCATTTACTTCCTTAAAAATTTTCTTTGCATGATTATATACTTATTAAGGTATCTTCCAGCCTCATAATGGAATGCAGAATTCTAAGATCTGACATCTGTAATTATGTATGGTTGACATTAAAATTTATAGAGTTTTGGATACAACATAAATAAAAGACACTAGAAACACATACCTACTTTTTTACTCTTTGGAGAATGATGTTATCCCTCCCATTTAAAGATATGTAAATTATTTCCCTTGTAAATCGTACTGGTTTTTATTCCTAGGATGATAGAATTGGAAATATTATTTTCAGTGAGACTTCTTGTCTGGCACTAGATTCTTAGACCAGTGGGAACCTGAGTTACTTCAGCTTCTGTTGAATGCAACCAAAAGCCTTGGGCCATGATGAAATCAAGACCTAGTGGTCACCATAGGAACCACAGTGGGGAGAGAGATAGAATTTCGAAAGGGAATTGTTGCCTGGGACAGAGAAACAGGTAGGGTTTTCTGGAATTCTTTGGTCATAAATTAAATTTTGTAGTTATTAGGAATCTATATGAGTAGTTTGGAACCTGCCTAGGGAGAAGAAAAATAAAGCGTTGACACCTATCAGAGTTGTTTACACTACTTAGTGGCCTTAGGGTTTGCAGAGTTATTCTGTCTAGAAGCCTGCTGAAGCCACCAAGATGAGAAAGCAAAACCAACTTTGCCTTAGAGTCCAAAGATGCTATTTCTGCACTTTGGAGAAGAAAGAATCTCTCGCCCAATCACCATGCTTGTTGGTTTTGAAAGGTCAGATGGTTCAGTGTTGAAGTAGTTAGTACTGGAGGGTGCTGTGTCTGCTTGCTCTATTAACACTTTACTTTGCTTTTATCTTCTTTCCAGTAACTTTTACTTTAAAAGCATTGGTGGTGAGATTGGGAGGCTAAGTGACTTCACATCTTCTTGCCTTAAACAATTTTATTTATTTATTTATTATTATTATTATTATTATTATTATTATTGTTATTATTATTAATTATTCTGTGTGTGTGAGTGTGGGTCCCATGGCAACCACCTTGGGAAGTCAATTCTCTCCTTCTACTGTAGGCTCTCAGGATTGAACTCACATAACCAGGCTTTGCAGTGTTTCTCCAAGCTAAGCCATCCTGTAGCTCTCTTATTTGTGCTTTTAAAATTATGTAAGAGATTTACTTTATTTTTTATTGTTTATGTGTGTGTGTGTGTATGTGTGTGTGTGTGTGTGTGTGTATGTGTTTGTGTGGGGTTTGTGCATGTGAACGGAGGTACCAGAGGAGGCCATAAGGAAAAGTCAACATCCCTGGGCCTGGAGATACAGGGGTTTGTGAGTTCTTGATGTGGCTACTGGGAACTGAGCTTGAGTCACCTGCCAGAGCATCAAGAGCTCTTTTGATTTGCTAATGCTTTTGAGCTTGTTTATTTAGTTGTTGGGGACAGTCAAGACAGTTGCCCACATTCACCGTCTTTGTCTTCCTGAACTAAAAAAATGTATGCCTGAACTGTTGAATGGCTTAAGGAAAGAAAAATAAGGATAAAGTGTAAACACTGAATTCACTCTACTCACACACAGCCTGCTGGGTTCTCAACTCAGAAGTCAGTAACTGTGCCTGGGCTTGATCTTAATCACAGTACTGGAGCAGCCTAAAGGTGTGACTGTGTATGTACAAGGGCAGGGAAGCAGTTTACCAAAAGGTTCTCTGGCTTATCTTTTCTTCTCTTCCTTCTTTCCCGCCCTTATTCAGAGTTCAAACAGAAGACAGGTAATTTACATACTTTTGATGCCCCCAAAGAATTTTGACTTCAAACAATTTCCCATGTCTTGTGCTAGAGTAAATAGTTGATTGATGTATTCATTGAAACTAAATGGGCAAAGGAATTATTAATGATTAGTGAGTTATTGTGGAGGCTTGCCTCGGGCTAGAGAGTATGCCATCACAGAGACCCCGTCCCTCCCTTCTCTCCCTGCTTCTGATAAAAGCAGCACAGCATTGTTGACTATTTATAGCCTTGGGGGGGGGGCATGCTATTCATGCATTTTATTACTAAAAGAAATTGGAAATAGCACAATTTGAAATAAATGGAATTTTAGCCTGGAAGAGCCTTGAGCACTGCATTCCAGGGTTAATTTTATTGGCGTTAAGTCAGATTTTGCACAAGACCCCACTTCTTAGATGCATGATACCCAAAGATCTAATCCTACCTTGATGTCCTGGAGCTTGCCACCTTTTCACTGCTTATGACTGACTGTCAATTACAACCTCCACAACTGGAAAGTCTGGCTTCCCGTAAATGCTTCCTAGAGAGATGAGACCAGTAGTGTTTCTAATTTGGGGTCCAGTTGCTTCTTTGAACATTTATGGAATTTAAAATGATTTGGTGGCTGTTGAAAATAAGGAGGGGTCAGAACCAGTAGCTATGTGAAAGAAAACCTCGCTAGGCTTTTCAAAAGCTGAGCTGTCTGCTGAATAGCAAGACTCTGGTTTGTTTTGTCAGATGATTTCTTGGCTAGAAAAGGTTTCCTTTTAGCTAACACCCTATCTAACTACGAAAGGAGTGTTATTTCCCCTGAATATTCTCACACATGTGGGATATGAAGAATAATCACATTTGTGGGTCACCGGCATTCACCTGACGTCAGCAAGGCACACCTCATAGGTGTTTGGGAGTTTCAATAACTGTATGGTGTCAAAAAACAAATTTGTGAATTAACAATTCACCCAATAGACATTAAAAGTAAGAAACAGGTTTAAAAGAAACCAGTTCCTCCAGATATCTTTAGACCAATGAGTCTTGTATTAGGATCATACAGGAAATTGTGATGACTAATTAACCATCTTCAAGAGAACGCTTGGAATTGCTTAGCTATCAAAATAACAAATTGATGAGTCTCAAGATAATGATTCTGTTACAAAGGGTTCAATGGAGTATTTGCTTCAGTGTGAAGGGACATTCAGACACATTTGCACTTTGCCGCCTTGGTAAGTGACTTAGCATTCTCCTTTGTAGGTACTCAAGTTTAAGTTGAAAGATACTTCTTTAGTGTAGTAATTACCTGGTATTGCTTGATGCCAGCAGCTGCCAATGCTGCTTCTCCCTTCTCCCAGGAACTTCAGGCAAAGTCTCTGACCCATGGCTTTGTAGAATGAGAGAACAAATGTGTGTGTGTGTGTGTGTGTGTGTGTGTGTGTGTGTGTGTCTGGTGAGAATGAGTGAACACAGACTCCCGTTGGTAATCCTGCTCCTGGCTCAGGTGACACACTTTAGGTTGGTGAAGCCAAGCTTCTTTTCAAACCCAATCACACGGAGACTTCTGAACTTCCTTCCCCTTCCCCTTCCCCTTCCCCTTCCCCTTCCCCTTCCCCTTCCCCTTCCCCTTCCCCTTCCCCTTCCCCTTCCCCTTCCTCTTCCTCTTCCTCTTCCTCTTCCTCTTCCAGGAGCTGTCCTTGACAGTGAGTTCTGCAATCCTAGCAGCATGTGTCTTCTCTCTGGGTACCTTCCTCATCATCTGGGAGCACTCTGCATTTCTCAGATGCTCTGGGTTTTGAAGGAATGAGACAATGCCACACTGTAGAGTACTATTATTTAATGTGACTGTGGCTTCTCTAAAATAACCCACTCATTTTATTATTTATAGATTTTTTGTTGTTGTTGGTCTTCCTTCCTTCCTTCCTTCCTTCCTTCCTTCCTTCCTTCCTTCCTTCCTTCCTTCCTTCCTTCCTTCCTTCTTTCCCCCTCTCTCTTTCTCTCTTTCTTTCATCATGCTGAACATTTTAAGTGAGGAAGTGTAGACACATTTTCTTCCCTTTATTGTAAATAGATTTTCACATAATGCATCCAGATTATGGTTTCCCCTTCCTCTACTCTTCCCAGTACCTCTCTACTTCCCCTCCCATATAAATCCATTCTCTTCCTGTCTCCTATTTGGGAAAAAAAAAGGGCTTCTAAGGGATAATAATAAAATATAACAAAATAAATTATAATAAGATAAAACAAAAACCTGTCACATCAGAATTGAACAAGACAAACAGAAAAAAAAAAAAAAAAAGAGAGAGCCAAAGAGAAGGCACAAGAATCTGTGACCTATTCTTTGGCACATTCAGGAATCCCATAAAAATACTAACCTGGAGGCTATGCTATCTGAGCAGAAGACCTGAGGGAGATCTGGGTAACTCCTGTTCTTGCTGCTTCACTGTCTATGAATATTGAGCTTCCACCATTAATTTAGAGAGGCTGGTGTGTGTGTGTGTGTGTGTGTGTGTGTGTGTGTGTGTGTGTGTGATCTTCTGTCTCCTCTGGTTCATACATTCTTTTTTACCTCCTCTTTTGTGGGATTCTGTGGTCTCTGGGAATGGGGGTGGATTTGATGGAGACATCCCATTAGGGCCCAGTGTTTCAAAGTCTCTCATTCGCTGTATAACATCTGTCTGTGGGTCTCTGTATTTGTTCCCCTCTGCTGCAGGAGGAAGCTTCTCTGATGATGGCTGAGCAAGGCACTGATCTACGAGTACAGCAGAATGTCATTATGAGAAATTTCATCACTACACTTGTTATTGCTGTTGTTGTTTGTTTTTAGACAAGCAGTATTTTGCTTTATTCTAAGACCCTGGGCTATCTAGTCTCCGGTTATTGGTCACCTAAGCAGTGTTCAAGTATGGGTTCCATCTTGTAGTGTGGGCTTTAAACCAAATCAGATATTGGTTGGTTGCCCCACAAGCTTTGTGCCATCATTGCTTATAAGCAATGGTCATTGTTTTCCTTGCAGGCAGGACGTCAGACAGAAAGGATGGTGGCTACCCGGTGCTTATGCTTCTTTTTTGATAGTGTACAGAGTACATTCCCATACCAAAGGAGCTATAAAATAGGGGTACAGGAGTAAACACAACTTTGTTGACAGCTACTTAGTCAAACAATCATGATGACGTAACGCTTGAAGGAAGACCTGGTAATCAGGATTCTAATTTTCCGAGTTAAGCTCCAAATTAACTCAGTTGATCTTAACTTTAGTGGGCATGAAACAATTAAACCAGAGTTAAGAAAGCAAATTAACTCAGTTGATCTTAGTTTAGTGTCCACGAGACACTCAAGACACATATGCAAATCAAGCATGCATAAAATATTAGGGAACCTGCACCAACCCTAACAACCGTAACGGATTGCATAAGTTTTCATGAAAAGAATCAAAAGTGGTGGAAAACATGAAGGAAAATGCTTTTCTCTTTTCAACATGCCATTAATTAAATTATTATACAAAGGAGAGCCTTGGGAGTCTCCCATCTTGTTTTTGTTTCTTCTTCAAACAACTGCTGCCTTTATTATCTGAAGGTGTCTGGAAATTGTTTGCTTTGGAATTTGATTTATATCTCTGTCATAATTATAACAGAGAAAACATACTATGATTCTGAAGACATGCATGGTAGTTGACTAAAAACTATCTGGGGACGGGGGCAATGGGTTGTATTTAATTAGTCCTGGCCTTGCAGTTGGAAGAATAGCCCTAGGGACTTGTCTTTGAGTTCTATTTTTTCTTGACTTACTGTCTTTTTTTTTATTTTTTTATTTTTTTATTTTTTTTATTTTAATGGAGTGAGTGATTGAGCCCAAAGTCTTGTTTATGCTAAACACATGCTTTACCCAGGCTCATATACCTTTCTGTCTGTAAAACAAATGATGTCAGCTAAGATGAACTGATTTCCCTCATCTAAATATGGTCAAAAGCACATAGTCCCAGGCATACATGGTGGGCATTCTTTAAATACCATTGCTTTAAAAGAGAGCTATGAATACTTTTCACATGTAAGGTTCTGTCAATTCTAAGAACCACATGTATAATTTCAAATTTTCAGGTAGTCACATGTTTTAACTTCAATTGCATATTACACACAACCTCATTGTCAAGGCTTATATATTCTTGGCCCAGGGAATGGCGCTATTAGAATTTGTGGCCTTGTTGAAGTAGGTGTGTCACTGTGGGAGTAGCACTATTAGTATGTGTGGCCTTGCTTGAGTAGGTGTGTCACTGTGGGTGTGGCTTTAAGACCCTCATCCTAGCTGCCTGGAAGTCAGACTTCCACTATCAGTCTTCAGATGAAGATGTAGAACTCTCAGCTCCTCCTGCACCATGCCTGCCTGGATGCTGCCATGTTCCCGCCTTGATGATAATGCACTGACCCTCTGAACCTCAATTAAATGTTGTCCTTTATAAGAGTTGCCTTAGTCATGGTGTCTGTTCACAGCAGTAAAACCCTAACTAAGACACTTATCTACCCAGAATATTTTATTATATTTCACCATCTAATCAGCATTGATATATACTATTTGTTTTTCTTATGTATGTATATATAGTTTACATGTGTGAATACATGTTTTCATGTCCATAAGCATACCTGTGTGTGTGCACACGTGACGGTCCAAAATTGGCCTCCTTTTCAGATGTTCTTTTCTATTGGTCTACTTTATTGAGGTAGGGGTTCTCTCTGACTATAGAGATCACCAATTCTAGTTAATCTAGCTAACCAGTTTACCCCAGGCATCCCCACCCCTGCTTCTGAGTGCTGAGATTACAAGGGGCTGACACACTTGCCAAAATTTTAGGTGAGTTTTAGGGATTTGAACTCCTGTCCTCCTGCTTGCAAGGTTAAGTGATTTATCCCCAGTCTGATGCTAATCTTTTAATGTGATGTTTTACTTTTTATCATTATAAAGCCTTTGAAGTTTTGTTCTTGTTCCCACTTCTAGAAGGTCTCTGTTCAGAATATTGTCATTTAAATTGCTCAGTTATTTCACATTGCTGATGGCTTCCTTTCTGGGGACACCCAATTTGAAAACCAGGTTTTGTTGCCATACATATTGATTCCACATAGCCACAGGGTTTACCACGGAATTCATGGGTTTGTAATAATGGTTCTTAACTTGGGATGCTTTGCTTCTCAGGAAACATTTAGCAATGTGTGGAATGGTTTTGGTTATCATAATTGGGGAAAGTTATGCTACCATCATGTAGAGCCCAAGGACACAGCTAAATGACTTATAACACAAAGAACAAACTCCTCTCTCCAGGCAAGAATCCTGTTGAGATATCATGTTTGATATCACTTGTTGGACAGTGGATATAGGATACTGGCTGCTATAGAGACATTTTATCTTCCTCGTTGAATGATCTTTGAATCTATAATGTTTGTGATAGTTTGGGCTGTAGACATCTGAACAAAGAGGTATGAAATTTTTTTTCAGTATTTATAATGCTTGGTAGATACTACAATCTTTAGAATGATAAACATTATCAAGGTATAAGCAGAATCCAAGTGGCATATGGATCAGAATCAGAAGTTGGAGAAATAGCTACAGTACTTTGACTCATATAATAGGGAAACCAAATCACAAATGTGTAGTTTTTCTTGTTAAGCAAGAGGATTCTGAGAGGGCCCACATGATGTCATAAATAGATTAATCTGAATGAAACCAGGAGAAATAAACACATTTTACATGTAAAGACAGCACTTACATTTTCTATTGTTACATAACAAATGGTGGCACTCATGGTTTAAAGAAACATGAGTGACTATCTCACCTTGGCTGTAGGTCAGGGTCCCGGTGTAGTTTAGCTGGGTTCTCTACTGAGAATCTTGGCAGAAAGAGGTCCACTCCTCTGGGGCTGACTTCCTTTTCTCACTCACAGATCATTGCAGAATCCTATTCCTTGTGTTTGCAGGATTGTGACCCTCTGCTATCATAGGCCACTAACTCATAGGCCTCCCTCCATATTTGCTATTTCAGCAGGAAGCAAATGCTTCTTCAGGCCTCTCTGGGGTCTCCAACCTCTGATCACACAACTCTATTAATGTCACCTGACTAGGTCTTTATTTGATTTGCATAAAGTTGATGGATTAGGGACTTGAAAGCATCTGCAAAAACCATTGCTTTATAACTCAACATATTTGTAAGAGTGATAGCTTACAGATTTATCCTGTGATCTTGGTCAAGCCATGTACCTTTGCCCTGTTTCAGAGACTCCCATTCAGTAACAAAAAGAGCTCATCACAGGATAAGAAAGCTGACTGTCTGTGGCAGAGAGAGAAAGGTCTTTATTTTACCTGCCATTGCTTTCATTTGAAAAACTACTCAGGATGAGCTCCCTTGTACTTGAGTCTCTTTCCTTGACACTCATGCTCCTGACTCTATGGAATCTACTTGTACCTGGATCGGTTGCTTCATTGTTGTAGGACACAGGATCTTGCCGTATAGCTATGGCTGCTCATGAGCTTGAGATAAAGTCCAGGTTAGCTCCAAACTTCAGTCTTTCCCCAGTGCTGAGATTACATGTTCTACCATACCTGGTTTGCATGCTTTTTGAAGTATTTTTTGATATTATAATATCGAGCATCATTCTTCTCTTTACTCTTGCCAAGCCCTTTCATGAATCCCCTCATCTTGTTTTCTTTTAAGTTACTGTCCTCTTTTTAAAAATTGTCGTTATATACACAGATATAGCTATATTTCTATATCTCTCTGTATGCGTATGTGTGTATATTCCTAAATACATAAATACAACTTGTTCAGTCTGTGTAATGTTATAGCATATATATGTATATGTATTCATATATAAGTATGTGTATATGTGTAAGTGTATATGTGTATATGTATATATATGTATGTATGTATATGTGTATGTGTATGTGTATATGTATATGTATGTACGTATATCTATGACTGACCAATGGTATTGGGTAGCAGTTGATGTTCTCTTCCCTGGGAGCAGACCATTACCGCTCATCCTCAGCACTCTTGACCTTAGAGTTTTGTTTGGTTCACCTTGGTTCTTATTTGTTTCTATCATAGGTTGCTTATTTTCCTTTATTCTAACTTTTTTAAAAATTTCTTTAGCTTCATTTCTGTTATGCTTTACTCTATACTGCACCATCATATGATATCCCAATATCATATCGAGATATGATATTGCGATAGAAGGAGGCCAACTGTCTTTGAAAAAGTTGATTTCACACATTCTTCTATTTCTGCTGAAGAAGCCTGATCTGCTCAGAATTGGTCAGCTCCTCTCAAAACCACATGAAGTCTGATAGACACATCAGATACAAGGCCACCACAAATGAGTGTGTATGAGAGCTGTGGTCCTCTGTTTCTTACTTAGGAACCTCAGTCCTATAGGTTTTGTTTTCTTTTCAGGTAAAGCAAAGATGTCTCAAGTTACCCAATAAGAGACTGAGTTATCTATTGAGACTGTTGTTATCTATATTATTATTACATAGTTTTCACTGTGACTTAAGAAACATTGTATGTATTCTTGTTTGAGTTAGCTTAGAGTAGTGGCCCTGGACCCCAGTGTTGCTACTGTAAGTTCACCCCATTTCCAACACTAGCTTAACAACAGTTTGTACCAGTTTTGGGCTCTCTGTTCATAAAATATCAGAGTTCAGAAATAGTGCATTCCCAAACTTTCTAAATGCTTGTAGCATGTGGAATTGGTTGAAGAGTTAATGTAAAGACCAACTCAAAGAGCTCATGGTGTAAAAGCATATAATTTTCTTTAAAGATAAGATTAACTAGGTTCCAACCAAAATTGTAAATAAAGTCAAAAGTCATAGGATAACAGAATGCAACAGTGCTGAGCGTGGTTTTGCTTAGAATGGGTTGTGTATTCAATGGTCTGTGAGCATGGAGGCATATGTGTGTGGTCTTACGTCCTGTCCTGAATGTCAAGATGCACTAGCTAGACCGGTTCCCAAACACAACTACGAGATGGGTTGGTGTCCACGCAACATATAACTTATGCAAATTGTCCCACATTATGGCCATTATGACATTACTTCGTAATAGCAAGGCTTGGGAGGTGGACCGTAGCTTCTCTTGATTTCTAAGAGGCAGATTACAATTTTCTTTTCATAAAACCTGCTCTTTCTTATTTGGTTGGCTTATAACTGACCTAAGAAAAGACGGCATGTATTTTAAGTTTACAAACATACACTCTTTTTTTCCTTTTGGTGTGGTTGTGTAAGGAATTGAACCTGGGCCTTGCAGATGCCAGGCAAGTGCTCTACCACTAAACTGCAACTACAGCTACTGATAGGCAACATCAAGTCAAGAGAGCAAATATTTTTGTCAGATGCTAATTTCCTCATGCCTCTTGGAAATACACGTCAACTTAGTCACCACTGAGTATACAGCTTCCCACTCTGTGCATGCTGGATCTTACTTACCTTTTAGAGTTTTTTCATAAGTGGCTTCACTTAGTATGTATTACCATTTGACTAGCCTCTTTCACTGATTCATCCACATTATTACATACATTAGTAATTCATTTCTCTGTGTTGTGGACCATTACATGGATATGTTTTCTCTCATTTGTTTATGACTAGAAACAGAGGCACTATGAATGCTCTCATCTGAATGATGTCACACCATTGATTG
>NW_023046242.1:0-64403 GCF_011762505.2 Arvicanthis niloticus
CCATGTTTAAATACAATTTTAAACTTCTTTTTCTAATTTATTATTATTGATATTATATTTACTTTCAGATTTTATTCCCTAACCTCTCCCTTTCCCTACCACCCAGGAAGCTCCTGTCCCATCCCCTCCTCATGCTTCTATGAGATGGGCCCCACCTATCCCACCAATCCCACCTTGTCTCTACCCTCACAATTCCTCCCACAGCAGTGTTCATCTTCATGGGACCAAGAATTTCCTCTCCCACCTATGCCCAACAAGGACCTCTTCCCCATCCATGTACAATTGGAAGTATGGTCCTCCTTATGTGCTCCCAGGCTGGTGTTTAAGACCCTGGGGAGCTCTGATTGGTTGCACTGTTACGCTCTCCTCTTGGGCTACCACCCTTTCAGCTCTTCAGTCCTCTATCTTCTCCATTGGAAACGGGTTGATCAGATCGCTGGTTGCTGTGAGCATCAGCCTCTGATTGTGTCCCGCCTTTTGCAGACCTCTAAGGGAGACAGCTATAATCAGAATGCACTTCCTGCCCTCCATATCAGTGTCTCCTTTGTGTGACTGTACATGGATGGTACTCAGGTGAATGTCTCCCAGATGGTCCCTCCTTCAGTTTCCTGTCCCACCTTTGTTTCCATATTTGCTCCTGAGATTTTTGTTACTCTTTCTAAGTAGGATTGAGGCCTCCACACTTTGGTTCTTTCTTCTTCATGAGCTTCATGGGTCTGTGAGTTGAGTCTTGGCTATTTCAAGCTTTTGGCTAACATTTGCTTATCAGCGAGTAATGCATGTGTGTTCTTTTGTGGTTGGGTACCTCACTCAGGATGATATTTCTAGTTCTCCTGTACCTAATATTTCGCGAATTCATTTAGTTTAATAGCTGGTAATATTCCGCATTGTGTAAATGTACCCACCAATGGCTATGCTCTAAGATCAAGAATTTACAATGGACCTCATAAATTGCAAAGCGTCTGTAGGCAAGGAAATTGGCAATAATAGCAGAAACGGCACCAAGCAGGTTGGGAAAAGATCTTTAACCAATCCTACACTGATAGAGGGCTAATATCAATATATACAAGAACTTATAAATATACTCCAGACAACCAATACCCTATTAAAAATTGGGTTACAGGCAACCAAAGATGCTCAACTGAGGTAACTCAAATGGTCGAAAGCAACCTTAAGAAATGCTCAACATCTTTAGAGTCATCAGGAATGCAAATCAAACAACCCTGAGATACCCCCTCACACCATCGAAATGGCTAGATTCCAAACTCAGGAGATATAGATGCCTGGCGAGGATGTGGAGAACGAGGATACTCCTCCATTGGTGGTGGGATTGCAATCTGGTATACAACTCTGAAATCTTCTGGTGGTTTCCTCAGAAAATTGACATACCAGTACCTGAGGATCCAGCTATACCACTCCTGGGCATATACCCCAGAAGATGGTCCAACATATACAAGGACATATGCTCCACTAGTTTTCTAGAAGCCTTATTTATAAATAGCCAGGAAGCTGAAAGAACCAGATGTCCTTCAACAGAAGAATGGATACATTTAACTTCTATTCTTACTTTTTTTGGAGAAAAAAGAGGATAAACAGAGACACGGATATAAATAAAGAGACAAAAAAGGCCAGATAAATCAAGTACTGAGTTAGTGTGGAGAGTGTAGATGTCTGTACAAGCTATTAAGAGGTCAAGGTTGAACAAAATGAGGTGTTTTTTATAAAAAGTTTAAAATTGCTTCTGATTACATCTTCTCTTGGAGGTGACTATATGCCACAACACTTCTTACCCAAGATCAGGCCAGAGGTTAGCTGTTCCCAGGTCCGATAGCCAACTTGAGAGCACAGGCAGGACAACACTTATGCTCAAATACCTAGCCCAAAGGACCCCTCCAGAGCTGTGAGAACGCAGGAACAGAGAGCAGCCTGACCAGGATCAGTCAGTTTCCATCTGAGCCTAGGCTGACTTCTGTGCACAAGCTTTCCTGAAACCAATGCAGCCAGGAATGACTGACGCTTCCAAAGTGCTACAAGCCTGAGACCGGCACAGGTGGGAAGTACCACCTTCTGATCAAGTCTGCCCCAAGAGGGAATCCCCAGAGCAATCAGGACACAGGAACCAAGGAACAGCCAGGGATAGGATCCCTCTGGTTTCCATCTGAGCCCCGGGAACTGACCATGTGCCACACAGATCACCATACCCAAATTTCTCCTGGAGAAAACTGGTCTCCCAGGAGTGCTGACACACATGCTTACAGGAGGGACAACAGAGATAACCAACAGCAAGAGGCAAAGGCAAGAACATAAGCAACAAAAAAAACAAGGCTACCTGGCACCATCAGAACCCAGTTCTCCTTTGACAGGAAGCCGTGGATACCCCAACACACTGAAAAACCAAGACTCTGATTTAAAATCTCATCTCGTAATTATGATAAAGGACATTAAGAAAGACATAAATAACTCCCTTAATAAGACAAGAGAACAGAGTTATACAGGTAGAAGCCCTTGAGAGGGAAACACAAAAGTCCCTCAAAGAGTCACAGGAAAATACAACCAAACCGGTGAAGGAATTGAACAAAACCATTCAGGATTTTAACCTGGAAATAGAAACAATAAAGAAATCACTATCAGAGACAACCCTGGAGATAGAAAACCTAGGAAAGAGATCAAGAGTCATAGACCCAAGAATCACCAACATAATACATGAGATAGAAGAGACTCTCAGGTGCACTAGATACCATCAAAAACATTGACAAACACCAAGGAAAATGCAAACTGCAAAAGCTCCTAACCCAAAACATCCAGGAAATGCAGGACACAATGATAAGACAAAACCTAAGAATAATAGGTATAGAAGAGAACAAAGATTCCCAATTAAAGGGCCAATAAATATCTTCAACAAAATTATAGAGGACTTTCCTAACCTAAAGAAAGTGATTCCCATAAACATACAAGAAGCCTACAGAATTCCAAAGAGATTGGACCAGAAAATAAATTCCCCCATCACATATTAGTCAAAACACCAAATTTACAAAACAAAACAAAACAAAACAAAAAGAATATTAAGAGCAGTAAGAGGAAAATGTCAAGTAACATATAAAGGCAAACCTATCACAATTATACCAGACTTCTCGACGGAGACTATGTAAGCTAGAAGACCCTGGGAAGATGTCATACAGACCCTAATAGAACATAAATACCAGCCTAGACAAACTATAACCAGCAAAACTCAAGATTACTATAGATAGAGAAAGGAAGATATTCCATGACAAACCAAAATTTACACAATATCTTTCCACAAATCCAGCACTATAAAGAATAATAGGTGGAAAACTCCACCACAAAAAGAGAAACTACACACTAAAAAAAGCAAGAAAGTATTTTTCTTTTAACAAACAAAAGAAGATAGTAACACAAAAATAATGCCGCCTCAAATAACAGAAATAACAGGAAGCAGCTATCAGTATTTCTTAATAGCTCTTAACCATCAATGGATACAATTGTACAATAAAAAAAAGACATAGACTAATAGACTGGATACATAAACAAGACCAGCATTTTGTTGCATACTGGAAATATACCTCAGTGACAAAGAGAGATACCAACTCAATGTAGAAGGCTGGTAAAACATTTTTCCAAGCAAATGGTACCAAGAAACAACCTGGAGTAGCTATTCTAATATTGAATAAAATCATCTTTGAACCAAAATTTGTCAAGAAAGCTAAAAAATGACACTTCATACTCAAAGGAAAAATCTATCAAGATGAAATCTCAGGTCTGACATTCTGGGGTATCCATAGAACCCATAGCCAGTGCTAGCACGCTCCTTCTGCAGCTTGTCCCTCCTCTGGTCTGAGGGCCTGCGGGTGAGTGCACCCTGGATTCCACCAGACATATTCTGGGGATCCACAGATCCCACAACCAGCTTTAGGTAGGAACAACCACATACTGCACTGAGCTCATAGCTGGGCGCCCTGAGTGCTCAGAATCCAGCAGATACCCCTCCCCGCACCCCTCCCCCGCGCCCCTGCCGGATAGCACCCCCCTTCTGCCCATCTCCTGGGTCTGAGTCCCGGACCAGACCTCTACCAGGTCTGCAGTTGTGTGGACCCCGGATACCGCCTGAGACATACTGGAAGGTCCACTCAACCCAGAGCCACAGAGGAACAACTGAACTCAGAGTGTCAGACAACATATCCTGAGATATCCAAGAGGAGACACAGCACCCAGAACAGCAGACATCTAGCTGGACTGCTACCTTGGAGGCACCATATGCTGAGGCATCCTAGAGATACCACTGTAATCAGGGCAGCTGGAAAAAATCACAGAGACATCTGAACTCCTAGAAGACCAAACACAATCGAGACAACTGGAAAGACAGGCTTCAATCAGAGACAGAAGTACAGGTAGCACTAGAATTAACCAGATGGCAAAAGGCAGGCGCAAGAACGTAAACAACAGAAACCAAAGTTACATGGCATCATCAGAACCCAGTTCCCCATCATAGCAAGCACTGAACACCCCATCACACCAGAAAAGCAGGACTCAGAATTAAAATCACTTCTTATGATGATGATAGAGGACTTTAAGAAAGACATAAATAACACTCTCAAAGAACAGATAGAAACCCTTAGAGAGGAAACACAAAAATCCCTTAAGGAAGTGCAGAAAATGCAACCAACGGGAGAAGGAATTAAACAAAACCACGCAGGATCTAAAAATGGAAGTAGAAACAATAAAGAAATCACAAAGGGAGAACACCCTGGAGATAGAAAACTTAAAAAAACGATCAGGAGTCATAGACACAAGTATTACCAACAGAATACAAGAGATGGAAGAAAGAATCTCATGTGCAGAAGATACCATGGAAAACATTGACACAACTGTCAAAGAAAATGCAAATACAAAAAGCTATTAACCCAAAATATACAAGAAATCCAAGACAAAATGAGAAGGCCAAACCTAAGGATAATAGGAATAGATGAGGGGAAAGACTCCCAACTTAAAGGACCAGTAAATATCCTCAACAAAATTATAGAGGAAAACTTCCCTAACCTAAAGAAAGAGATGTCCATAAATATACAAGAAGCCTACAGAACTCCAAATAGTTTAGACCAGAAAAGAAATACTTCCCACCACATAATAGTCAAAACATCAAATGTACAAAACAAAGAAAAAATACTAAAGCAATAAGGGAAAAAGGCAAAGTAACATATAAAGGCAGACCTATAAGAATTACACCAGACTTCTCATCAGAGACCATAAAAGCCAGAAGATCCTGGACCAATATCATACAGACCCTAAAAGAACATAAATGTCAGCCCAGACTACTATACCCGGCAAAACTGTCAATCATTATTGATGGAGAAACCAAAATATTCCATGACAAATCCAAATTTACACAATATCTCAACACAAACCCAGCACTTCAAAGGATAATTGGTGGAAAAACTCCATCACAAGGAGGGAAACTACAACCTAGAAAAAGCAGGAAAGTAATCTTCCAAAAACCGTAAAAGAAGGTAGCTACACAAACATATCTCCACTGCCAATAAAAAAAATAACAGGAAACAACACTCATTTTTCCTTAATATTTCTTAATATCAATGGACTCAATTCTCCAGTAAAAATACATAGACTACCAGACTGGATACGTAAACAGGACCCAACATTTTGCTGCATTCAGGAAACGCACCTCTGTGGAAAGGACAGACACTACCTCAGAGTAAAAGGTTGGAAAACAATCTTCCAAGCAAATGGTCCCAAGAAACAAGCTGGAGTAGTGATTCTAATATCAAATAAAATCAGTTTTCAACCAGAAGTAATCAAAAAAGATAAAGAAGGACACTTCATATTCATGAAAGGAAAAATGTACCAAGAGGAACTTGCAATTCTCAACATCTATGCCCCAAATGTAAGGGCACCCACATACATAAAAGACACTTTACTAAAACTTAAAGCATACATTGCACCCTACACAGTAATAGTGGGAGATTTCAACACCCCACTCTCTGCTATGGACAGATCAGGGAAACAGAAACTAAATCGAGACACAATGAAACTAACAGAAGTTATGAACCAATTGGACTTAACTGACATCTATAGAACATTTCATCCTAAAACAAAAGAATATACCTTCTTCTCAGCACCTCATGGTACCTTCTCGAAATAGACCATATAATTGGTCACAAAACAGGCCTCAACAGATACAAAAAGATTGAAATAATCCCCAGTACCTAATCAGACCACCATGGATTAAGACTTGTCTTTGACATGGACAAAAACAACAGAAAACCGACATACACTTGGCAACTGAACAATGCTCTACTCAATGATAACTTGGTCAAGGAAGAAATTAAGAAAGAAATTAAAGACTTTTTAGATTTAAATGAAAATGAGGACACATCATATCAAAACATGTGGGACTCATTGAAAGCAGTACTAAGAGGAAAAATCATAGCTCTAAGTGCTCACAAAAAGAAAGTGGAAAGAGCATACATTAACAACTTGACAGCAAACCTGAAAGCATTAGAACAAAAAGAAGCTAGTATACCCAAGAGGAGTAGACGGCAGGAAATAATGAAACTCAGAGCTGAAATCAACCAAGTCAAAACAAAAAGAACTATACAAAATATCAACAAAACCAGGAGCTGGTTCTTTGAGAAAATCAACACGATAGACAAACCCTTAGCCAGACTAACCAAAGGGCGCAGAGACAGCATTCAAATTAATAAAATCAGAACTGAAAAGGGAGACATAACAACAGAAACAGAGGAAATTAAAAAAATTATCAGATCCTACTACAAAGGCCTATACTCAACAAAATTGGAAAATCTGGAGGAAATGGACAATTTTCTAGATAGATACCAGGTACCAAAGTTAAACGAGGAGCAGATAAACCACCTAAACAGTCCCATAATGCCTAAAGAAATAGACACAGTCATTAAAAATCTTCCCACCAAAAAAATGTCCGGGGCCAGATGGTTTCAGTGCAGAATTCTTTCAGACCTTCAAGGAAGACCTAATACTAATCCTCTTCAAGTTATTCCATCGAATAGAAACAGAAGGAACACTACCCAATTCATTCTATGAAGCTACCATTACACTCATACCTAAACCACAGAAAGACCCAACAAAGAAAGAGAACTACAGACCAATCTCTCTTATGAATATTGATGCAAAAATACTCAATAAAATTCTCGCAAACCGAATCCAACAACACATCAAAACAATTATCCATCAAGATCAAGTAGGCTTTATCCCAGGAATGCAGGGATGGTTCAATATTCGGAAATCCATCAATGTAATCCACTACATAAATAAACTCAAAGAGAAAAAACCACATGGTCATCTCACTAGATGCTGAGAAAGCATTTGACAAAATTCAACATCCCTTCATGGTAAAAGTCTTGGAAAGATCAGGAATACAAGGCCCACATCTAAACATAGTAAAAGCAGTATACAGCAAGCCAGTAGCCAACATCAAACTAAATGGAGAGAAACTTGAAACAATCCCACTAAGATCAGGGACTAGGCAAGGCTGCCCACTCTCACCTTACCTATTCAATATAGTACTGAAAGTCTTAGCTAGAGCAATTAGACAACAAAAGGAAGTCAAAGGGATACAGATAGGAAAGGAAGAAGTCAAAATTTCACTATTTGCAGATGATATGATAGTATACTTAAGTGAACCTAAAACTTCCACCAGAGAACTCCTAAACCTGATAAACAACTTTAGCAATGTGGCTGGATATAAAATCAACTCAAACAAATCAGTAGCCTTCCTCTATTCAAAGGATAAACAGGCAGAGAAAGAAATCAGGGAAATGACACCCTTCACAATAGCCACGAATAAAATAAATTATCTTGGAGTGAATCTAACAAAGCAAGTGAAAGATCTATATGACAAGAACTTCAAGTCTCTGAAGAAAGAAATTGAAGAAGATCTCAGAAAATGGAAAGATCTCCCATGCTCCTGGATTGGCAGGATTAATTTAGTAAAAATGGCTATCCTGCCAAAAGCAATTTACAGATTCAATGCAATACCCATCAAAATTCCAAATCAATTCTTCATAGAGATAGAAAGAGCAATTTACAAATTCATTTGGAATAACAAAAAACCTAGGATAGCGAGAACTATTCTCAACAATAAAAGAACCTCTGGGGGAATCACCATTCCGGACCTCAAACTGTACTACAGAGCAGTAGTGATAAAAACTGCTTGGTATTGGTACAGAGACAGAAAGGACGATCAATGGAACAGAATTGAAGACCCAGAAATGAACCCGCATACCTATGGTCACTTGATATTTGACAAGGGAGCTAAATTCATCCAGTGGAAAAAGGACAGCATTTTCAACAAGTGGTGCTGGCTCAACTGGAGGTCAACATGTAGAAGGATGCAAATTAATCCATTCTTATCCCCTTGCACAAAGCTCAACTCCAAGTGGATAAAGGACCTTCACATAAAGCCAGGTACACTGAAACTATTAGAAGAGAAGTTGGGGAAGACCCTCGAATACCTAGGCACAGGGGAAAAGTTCCTGAACAGAACACCAATGGCTTATGCTCTAAGATCAAGAATCGACAAATGGGACCTCATCAAATTGCAAAGCTTCTGTAAGGCAAAGGACACTGTCAACAAGACAAAAGGGCAACCAACAGATTGGGAAAAGATCATTACCAATCCTACATCCGCTAGGGGGCTAATATTGAATATTTACAAAGAACTCAAGAAATTAGACGCCAAACAACAAAATAACCCCATTAAAAAATGGGGTACAGAGCCAAACAAAGAATTCTCAACTGAGGAAACTCGAATGGCCAAGAAGCACCTTAAGAAATGCTCAACATCCTTAGTCATCAGGGAAATGCAAATCAAAACAACACTGAGATACCACCTCACACCAGTCAGAATGGCTAAGATAAAAAACTCAGGTGATAGTAGATGCTGGCGAGGATGTGAAGAAAGAGGATCACTCCTGCATTGTTGGTGGGGTTGCAAGCTGGTACAACCACTTTGGAAGTCAGTCTGGTGGTTCCTCAGAAAATTGGACATAGCACAACCTGAGGACCCAGCTATACCACTTCTGGGTATATACCCAGAAAATGCCCCAACAAATAACAAAGACATATGCTCCACTATGTTCATAGCAGCCCTATTTATAATAGCCAGAATCTGGAAAAAACCCAGATGCCCTTCAACAGAGGAATGGATATAAAAAATGTGGTACATTTACACAATGGAATATTACTCAGCTATTAAAAATAATGAATTCGAGAAATTCTTAGGTAAATGGATGGAACTAGAAAATATCATCCTGAGTGAGGTAACCCAATCACAAAAGAACACACATGGTATTTACTCACTGATAAGCGGAGATTAGCCCAAAAAATTTGAAACAACAAAGATTCAACTACCAGACGACATGAAGCTCATGAAGAAGAAAGAACAAGTGAGGATGCCTAGGTCTTTCTTAGAAGGAGTAACTAAATTCCCAAGGGAGCAAATATGGAGACAAAGTGTGGGTCAGAATCTGAAGGGGGGGTTGTAGGGAGACCATTGCGTCTGGGTATTCATTCCATAGGCAGTCACCAAAAATAGACGCTGATAGGGATGTCAGGATGGGAAAGCTGACAGCACCCTGATAAGGCTGTCTCCTTAGAGGTCTCTCAGAGTCAGACATACCCAGAGACAGATACCCACAGCTATCCATTAATCTGATCAAAGTTCCCAATGGAGGAGTTAGAGAGTAAATTGAAGGAACCGTGAACCGTAAGGGCTGGTGGCCCAGTGAGGAGAGCAACAATACCAACCAGGCAGAGCTCCCCAGGGTCTAATCCACCAGCCTAGGAGCACATAGGGAGAGACACATGACTCCAGCTGTATATGTAGGGGAGGATGGCCTTGTTGGGCATAGGTGGGAGACAAGATCATTGGTACCCTGAAGGCTGAGCACTGAGGGGGGGGGGATCTGAGGGTGGGGAGAGAGGCTGGGGGTAGGTGGGTAAACACCTTCATAGAGGCAGGAGGAGGGGGGATGGGATAAGGGGTTCCTGGGTGGTGGGGGAAATATGGTAAGGGGATAAAATTTGAAATGTAAATATTATATCCAATAAAAGAGGGGAAAAATAGAAAAGCAGTTAGAACCAACATTCTTAATAAAATGTCAGCCCTCTTAAAAAAAAAAAACTATCTTGATACTAAAATTTGTTTTGAGAATTGTATATTGCAGAATGATCAGGCTTGGTGTATCTTCTCAACAAGCAAGCTGGGCAGACATGCTCAAACCTCTGAGGTCCGTGAATTCCATCTGGAGGCAGCGAAGACACAGCATCAGAGGATTGTCAATTTGCTCTCCCCCCCACTCCTCTTCTAATATCTCACCACCCATAATCAGCTTGAAGAAGCTAATGATGAGTCAGTGCCCCTATTCCCTGGGCATGGGGACTAAGGTGGTAAATGTTGGGCTGTCTCTCTAGGGAAAAGTAGTGGTTTTGTCAGAATAGAGAGGTTTAGCTAGGGTTTATTGCATAGCCATAACCTATTAGTAGAAATCTGTATAATTAATATCAAGATGAAGATATAAATTCTTAAATGGCACCAATTTACTTTGTTTAAAAATTTTAAGGTTTTCATTGGCATGAGCTTCTTAGTGGATATAAGAGTGAGATGAATATTGTTACTCTCATAGGCATTGTACCAGTATAACACATTTAGGAATACAAAGCTTAGACCCAGTCCTTCTTTAACTTTTTTAACTGATTTGAGATGGTCAGCCTGTGAGTTAAGGGACTATAGCAAATTCATGACTTGGAGTTAATTATAAGGGTGTTCTCTATGTTTTATTTAGAAATAGCTGAGTGGAGTTAACAGGCAACAGTCCAGATTACCTTACATGCATAGCTGGTTTTCAAAACATCAGAAATCCTTAGAATTGACATGACAAACATTTCAGTATTAATGTTCATTTTCATTAGAGACCTGTCTGCTCCGGACAGCTTCCTATGTTAAATTCTAAGAAGAAATTGAGCATCCTTGGAGTTACTCCAGTTGTGGTGAGACAGCCACTAGGCAAGAATTGCCACTTTCCTTCTACAGACAAATTACTGTCCAGAAAAGGACACACTTGCAGAATAGTCGACTGATTATATCTGCCTAGACAGAGTAATCAGCCCTTAATAATTCTGCAGCACTAAGGTCTGTCAGATGATCCTGGGCCAGAAGGCAGAAGAACAGATGCTCCAGAGTTTTTAAGTAGAGCGAGTGTCCATGTGTTCAGAGGTCTCTATAAATTGGCTAAGTTTTAGAAGCTATGCTTTGTGCTTCCCACAATTATAGTTAACTCAGTCATTCTGGATTTCTGATGGGGTTGAAAACTTATAGCTATTTACCTTGAGAGAAAAGATTTGAGTGGATGGTCGTCAGCTGACATTCATCCTAAAGCCAAGGAAAAAGCCAGGTTCAGAACTAAGTGTTTTAGTTAGGATCGATGACAGAGGTGCTGGTTAGTCAACAAAAGGATGGACTGGATATTAGGACTATCTTGTACCTCACTGGTACAAATTGGCATAATTATGCTCTAATTGTATTTTGAGAGAAAAGTTTCCTTTTAACAGGAAGGGTGATGTGTAGGAGGAGCTAAGGTGGGAGGAGTACTGAGAGGAAGAAAAGGAGTAAGAAGAGGAGAAGAAGAAGGAGAGGAGAAGCTAGGTGATGAAAGAGAGATAGAGGGGGAAGACAGGGAGGCAGATGTTCATGTATCTCCACCAGTAAAAGATAGTTGATATATCTAGGTTGGGTAGTGGGTTACACCTCTGATTGAACAATACCAAACTTATAAAGCCTATGATTAACATTTTTTTAAAAAAATGTATAAATGCACGATTAGACCTCACACAATAATAGTGGGAGATTTCAATATCTCACTCTCATAAGTGGACAGATCATGGAAACATAAGCCAAACAGAGACACAGTGAAACTAAGAGAGTTATGAACCAAATGGATTTAACGAATATATATAGAATATTTCATCCTTAAAAAAAGAATATACCTTCTTCTCAACACCTCATGGTATCTTCTCCAAAAGTGAACATATAATCAGTCATAAAATAGGCTGCAACAGATACAAGGAGATTGAAATAATACAATGGATCCTATTAGATCATCACAGAATAAGGCTGATCTTCAATAGCAACAAAAACAAAACAAAACAAAAAAAGCCCTCATACACTTGGAAGGCTAACAATGCTTTTTATAGTGATAACTTGATCAAGAAATAAAGAGATAAATTAAAAACTTTTGAAAATTTAATGAAAATGAAGGCACAATGTACTCAAATTTATGGGACACAATGAAAGCAATACTAAGAGAAAAACACATAGCTCTGGGTGTCTCCTAAAAGAAACTGGAGAAAGCATACACTAACAGCTTAACAACACACCTGAAAGATCTAGAACAAAAAGAAGCAAATACACCCAAAGAAGTAGAAAGTAGGAAATAATCAAACTAATGGCTGAAATTAACCAAATAAAAACAAAAAGAATTATGCAAAGAATCAACAAATATTATTGTTCGGAAAACCGAACTCCACATGTCACCTGATCTGCCTGATCTGCCACCACCAGGTTCCCAGCCTTTGGAAACTTGAGCCGCCCACCGCCAGCCTGCAGTGGCTGTACCAATGTGAGACCCTCCACCGGCGACATGGGAAGCCCGCCTGGGACCCTGATGCCAGACCGCCCTGGGACCCGGCCACAGGACTCCTTCCCCCCCCTCCCCCGCCCCCCCCCCCGTCAGAGAAATTTCTTCCCCACATGACTCTAACCAAGCAAGTGAAAGATCTGTATGACAAGAACTTCAAATTCCTAAAGAAAGAAATTAAGAACACCTCAGAAGATGAATAAATATCCCATGCTCATGGATTGGCAGGATTAATATAGTTAAAATGTCAATGTTACTAAAAATAATCTACAGATTCAATGCAATCCCCACCAAAATTCTAACTCAATTCTTCAGAGTTAGAAAGTGCAATTCTTAAACTCTTTTGGAACAACAAAAAACCCAGAGTAGCAAAACCTATTCTCAACAGTTAAAGAACATTTGGGGAAATCACAATCCCTGGGCTCAGGCTACAGAGCAATAATGATAAAAACTGCATGGCATTGGTACAGTGACAGGTTGGTAGACCAATATAAAAAGACAAAGAGCATGAAATATTCATGATGCAACTCACAAACCACATGAAGCTATAAAGGAATGCATACCAAAGATTGGATGCTTCACTCCTACTTAGAATGGGAAATACAATAATTAAAGAAAGTATAAGAAGGTAGGAACTTTGGTGGAAGGGAAAAGAGAGAAGAGAAAAAGAGGGGAAGAATCATGTATGAAAGAAGATGGAGGAGGTATACAAAGTTTCAGAAAATTGAACAGAAGTGTGTAGCAATGGAGAATGGGGAACTGGGAGTAGCAAACTGAAAGTCACAGATGTCAGGATAGCAAGAGCCTTCCTGGACCCAGTTGGGATGGGATTAGCTGAAATACCCTACAAATGAAAGTGAGAACCTGTCAAGATCATTTCCAGAGGTTAGGAATTGCCTCTGGCTGAGGGATGAGGCCATACAAACATCTCCAATATTTTAACCTAAAATTGCTCCTGTCTAAAGTAAATACAGAAAAAAAGAGTTAAACAGAGACTGAAGGAAAGACCATCAGAAGTCTGCCTGAACTGGGGATCTATCCCACATTGAGGCACCAAACCCAGACACTATTGCTGATGCCAAGTGTTTGCTGACAGGAGACTGATACAGCTGTCTCCAGGGAGAAGATCTTCCAGACCCTGACTAATACTGATGTGAATGCTTGCAGTCAACATTTGGACTGAGCACAGGGACTCCAATATAGGAGTTAGGGAAAGGAGTGAAGGAGCTGAAGGATACTTATTTGGCAACAACTGGAGAAGAGGACCCTGGTCCTGTGAAGACTTGATGTCTTTTTTTAGTGTAGAGGAAGATTATAGTGGTGAGGCAGAATTGGCTTGGTGGGTGGGGTGCACCCTCATAGAAGCAGGTTAAGGGGAAATGGGATAAGGGGTCTGCAGAGGGGAAACTCTGAAAGGAGATACCATTTGAAATGTAAATAAATAAAATATCCTATTAAAAGTTCTTAAAAGGGGAAAACATCATTAAATCAATCAAATATAAGTGATCATTATTAAACATTTACATGCAACAGAAAGAATGACAATAATTAGAAATCAAATTAATTTGCTACTTTGTTAAGTAGTTATAAAATAGTATATTTTACAATGTCAGTATTCAGATAAAGTAATGCAAAAATCATATAGCATCCTTGCTTATACTGTTTCTTTGGTACATTATTCTGATAAGAATTCTAGGAATAATTTCTATTCTAGAACTTCTCTGTCTATACATGAGTTTTATATTACTCCTGAGTTTATTATCATCATATAATATGTTATTTCACTCCAGATTATCTGGCTCTTTTTCTTCTGTATCCTCTCTATCAAGAATCTATGGTTCTTTTTTTAGTTCAATACAGATGAGTACCTCTGGTTTTGAAAGGGCAACACCTGCATATTCAAATGAGCACAAAGATACACCATTAAATGTAGATATGTACTAGCACAGGACTGTAACATGTAGTTAAGAAAAAGTAAAAGGTATATGAATGACTATTCATATTCATTTCTTTCCAACGTGTTTTAGAGTCTTCATACTGAATCCTTTTTAATATTCTGAATTTGTATGTAAAATTACCACTTTGGAAAAGACAACTGTGGGAGTCAAAGTACATTCACTTATTAAACAACTAACTGCCTTTTCAAAATGTATATGTGATTTACTCATCAGCATTTTAAACGTAAAAACAAGATAAAGGTTCATAATATGTTAACTACAAATCACAGAGTAATCAAAATGTATGAAAACACAAGATAAAGACTAATTAATGGAAGTCAGACTCAAATATAAATAGGCGTTGTAGATATCCTTAAGGTGAAGTAGAAGTTATGGAATAAAAATATTCTTACCAACAAAAACCAGGTTGCTGTAATTCTCCAACATGACATCTCTGTACAAAGCCTTCTGAGCAGAATCCAGACATTCCCACTCCTCCTTAGAGAACTCTATAGCCACATCCATGAAATTCAATAGACACTAAAATTAAAATTAACAGTATCCTCTCTTGACAATTTGCCAAAGGAAATGTTAGATAAATACAGAACTTTTCTACCAATAACTAATATATTATAGTACATATATATTATATTATAAGTATACATTATATACATATGTATATGATATATTATAATTTATATATTATATAGGATATAATATACATACATATACATTCTGAGATAAAGAATATTGTGACTTCTCTGGTAAGATCCACTACACAAGCAACACTCAACCTGATGATGGTGACCTTGTGGTGTTCAAATGGCATGATTCCATAAATGATCTAATCATGGTCACAAAGGCACTAGAAAACAGAGATATTTACAACAAGATTCACAGCAGTACCAAAATTACACTTATAGAGTATCAATAAACGTAAAATCATAATTGGGTTTTCACAGCAGTAGGAATGCTGAAAAATACTGCAATACAAACTCAGATGGAAGATTCATGAAACATGGGGCCTTCCTAAGAGAAAAATGATGACCCAAGTGATTCTGTAGACATGAAATAAGTACAATCATCTTTAGTCTCATGAACACTCATGTTTGTAATCAGAAATTTTAAGTACTCAATTCAAATTATGTTATCATTTATACAAGTAATCCTGAAAAAAATGGAGACTGATAAAAGGGAAAATCTGTTTTCAGCTCAACAGTGACATAACATTTAAAGATGTAACACAGACAATCATAAGAAAAAAAAATAGTTCCGTAAATGTGAGTCAGCACTGGAATGTTGAAAGTTTTGACAATAAAATATTTCTGTATGAACTATAAACTTGTACCATACCCAAGCATATATTTACCGGAGAAGAAGCCATCTTTCCTTTCTATTTCAGAAGTGAAGGTGTCACAAAGTTTACATTAAAATTTCACCTTCCAGAAGACAACTGCATGTAGAAGCAGTAGATTCTCCTTGTTTCTCATAAAACTGAATAAAACCTGGAATAAAAACTTGAATCAAAACAGGCCACACTCCATGTATTCACCAAAGGAGCGATAAAGAAGCAATGAGCTTCCACACACAGAAGAAACAAAGGATATCTGTTTTCAATTAAATACCTTTGCCTTAGATGTTTTATCAAAAACAGAATTGACACATCTCTTTGAAATAATGGCCAGAATCTGTGATGTATTTTCAGCTGGAGGTATTTCTCATACTGGATAAGCAAGAGACTCGCCTGGGACCAAGAAAAACAAGACAGTAAATGCCTGCTTCACTACTGTCTCCACAGAAATATACTTCTGGCTTTTGTGTCTCATTCTAAAATACCATAGTTTTGTTGTTTTTAAGGAAGATACAGAATCATTTTATCTCACTAGGTCCTCTTAACAGTGACATTGTTTCTTCTGGATTCATGATCAACAACACTATCTCTTCATACCTAGCTAGATATGAGTCCCATGAACCATTCTTTGTACCTTCAGGTCTCATTGAAGGCAACTGTAATTCATTTGCCTATATGATATTCAGTGTTAGTATTTTTGTTTGATAGGGGTCTGAAAATGATGTTACATTGAAGGCACCTTTACCAACAAATGTCATTTAATTTCTACAAAAAATATACTGGACAAAAGAAGGAAAGAGATTGTTCTATGAAGCAAAACTCACCCTAATGGTTAACAATTGCCTAAATATTAAATGCTATTAAGAACTCAAATTGTGCCTCAAGTTTTAGTTGAAAATTTCCATATGCTTCTTTCTTGTTTATTTGCTCTTTCATTCAGGAATGATTTTCACATTTTACAGCTATATGACCTGAAAATGTAACATATATGTTTAATCTACAAAGAGATTTTCATATTTTATGGTATATTTTTTAATTAATAAAATCTATATTGTAATTAGCCTTGTCATAGTAAAAATGTACTGTACTAATGATTATTAAGATTCATGGCACATTAAAAGCAGATGGACATACTCTAGACAATTAGTTTGTGACTCAAGAAAGATAAAAGAGTATTAATTTTTAAGTTATATGGATTTGTTATGCAGACTTTCTAAGATAGAAACATACACTATCTTTTTATGCATTTGGCTTCAATAAATACCACTGATTCTTCATGTATTAACATATTCTGTTAACTTAGACTCTTAGGAGGCAGAGACAAATGGGCATCTGAGATTTGACAGGACAAGACTCCCACTGGTACATAAATGTGTCCCTGATTATTCAGATTATTCAAACAACAAATGAACTTGAACACATTTAATATATTTTGGAATGTTTATGCCCATCTCATTTATTATTTTCAACCTTTTAATTTTGTTCAACTTTTGTTTTCATTATGAAAATTCTATTTTATATTTGATGCATAGTAATTTTGAATGAGTATTTTCTGTTTCTGCTTTTTCTATTTTTTTATGCTTCTAAAGCACATTCATTTTCAAGAAAATTATAATGGCATTATTTACACAGTGCAGTTTTTATTTTATTGTCTTAATTGTCATGACCAAACCTGAAACCCATCCAATGGAAAAGCAACCAGTCCCTGACATTAGTAATGATATGTTATTGTGCTTGCAGATAAGAGACTAGTATAATGATCCTCTGAGACGCTCTAGCCAGCATCTGACTGAAACATATACAGATATATGTTGGGGGCCGACTTTTAGCAGAAAGCGGCTATCAGCTTTGCAGCCATCTTGAGCAATATACCCTGACATGAGACTTGGATTACAATAGCCTACAACAGCTGAGCACACTCCGATAATCTTGGTTTAGATACCTTGAGATTAAAGGTGCGTGAGATTAAAGGTGTGTGACTTAAGAGTACGACTTAGAAGTGTAGAGCAGATTTAGAGATAAGACCTAAGGGCATGATTAAAGGTGTAACTTAGAGGCGTGGCTTAGAAGTGAGACATATAAAAGGCAGAGACAGAACAGAACAGAATTAGACACAGCAGACAGACTAGAGAGAGACACATCAGGCATTAGGTAGAAGACACTTGGCTCTAGAGAGAATCAGACACATCAGACATTAGGGAGACACAGAGGAGAGAATCAGACACATCAGACATTAGGGAGACACAGGGGAGAGAATCAGACACATCAGACATTAGGTAGAAGACACTTGGCTCCAGACAGAATCAGACACAGCAGACAGAGGAGACAGAGAAGGAGACAATTAGAGGAAGAGAGACTGAAGAATAAACGGGGTTGAATCACACCCTGTCTGGTCTCCATTCTTCAAGTCTTCCCTCACCCTCACTCTTGCTGAACCCTGACCCGCAGACCAAGCGGCAGCTTGGGCCGGGATACAGTGGCCGCCCAAACGTGGGTCGGCCCGGGCCTCAACCTTTTGCCTGGGCTGCGATGTTTTTTGGCCGCCCCAACGTGGGGCTACTGTGGACCCCAAGAGATATATACACCCAAACTTCAGATAGTGTTTGGTGACTCTTATGGAAGAGTTTGGGGAAGGACTGGAGTCCCTGAAGAGAATAATAACCCCACAAATAGATCAAGAGAGGTAACTAATGTGGAATCATGGGAGCTCTCAGAGTCTAAACCAGCAACAAAGAAAAATGCAAGGACTTAAATGAGGACCTCCATAAATATGTAGCAAATATGCAACTCAGTCTCTTTGAGGTTACCAAAAAACTGGGACAGAGGATATTTCTAAAGCTGTAGTCTGACTTTGATATCTAAGACATGTATTCTTTATAATTAAGAAGTGCTAAAAACATTAAAAATAAATGCCTTTTGATTTTTACAACATTGTAGTTGGAAATATAGGCAGATGTTAGATGAACTTGCTTAGTAGAGAGAATACTTGGTATAGGATTTTAGGAATTTGGGGGGCATAAACAGGGGACCCATGTGATTTTAGCAAGATTAAATTAAGAAAATTGATGTTGTAGAGGTTCTCAGTTCATAAGAAATTCAAGATGTTTGGATTTAATAATAAAAAAGTGATGAAATTTCAAAAGTTGCTGAAGATTTGTCTCAGTAGATAAAGTGTTTTGAGCTAAAGTGAGAAGGTCTGTGTTCAGATTTAAGCACCCCATAAAATTCAGAAATATTAGGTATGTTTCTGTAATCATAGCACTGTGAAAGGAAGTAGTAAATATGTATTGTTTCCTAAAATTTCAAGGTTAGCTCATCTCACCAAATTATGAGCTACAGAAACCAATGAGAGACATTGTCTCAAAAAAAAAAGAGGTAGTTGGCAGAGAGATGGCTGTGTACTCAAGCTTGCTAGAATATGTTTATCCCTGGAATGTACATGTCAGAAGATGAGAACAAACTTCCTCAAATTTTCCCTTTTTTCCACAAACATACTATATCACAGGTATGTCCATGTACATACACTAATAGATAAATGTGTTTTTACAAACTCAAGAAAATAGAAAAATGATTGAGAAAGCCATTCCAACATTTACTCTGAGCCTTTACAAATATACTCATAGGCAAGCACACCCAAACACAGTTGAACAACACAGAAGCATACATACAAAGACACACACACACACACACACACACACACACACACACACACACACACGATATGGAGGAGCAGGAAGAGGGAAATGAATTATTCAATGTGAAAGAGTAGAAGTTCAGATGGCAGGATGCTTGGCTAGTGTGTGAAAAGTTCTAGTTCAGTTCCAGCACCTAGTAAAACCAAAGAAGATGACACAGGGCACTGTGTCAACACTCAGAAGATTGAATGCATGTGGATCTGAAATTCAGTGCTAACCATGACTGTATTAGGTACTTTAAAGCCCAGCTCAGGCTGCATTAGATGCTGTCTGAAAAAAATAGTTTGCTGATTAATGAAATGTTTGTTAGGAAATACAGTTACAGATGCTGGGATAAGAGCTGAGTTAGAAATGTGAACTTATAAGAAAAATGACATTTATGCAACAAAATGAAATACAAACATAAAAGAAAGAAATAAGCATGATCTGAACCCTGGATATGAGAAACAGTAAGGTTGAACAGAAAAAGTGAAAATCAGCAAAATGATGTAAACATGAAGGTACTTTAATTTGGAATTACTTCCCCAGGGACACTACCCCCAATGAAGTAGGGAATGTGTGTTGAATACAGACCATTACAGGGTGGTGGGCTTAGAGCTTAGGGGGATGTAAAGACTAAAAATTGTTCTTTCTCTCTTTAGATGTATTGTCAAATTTGGAATTAAGATAATCAGTGGACAGAGAGACATGCAGACATGTCTAAAATGGAACTAATAGGCATAAAAATGTCCACATTTTAACAGTATGTATAGTATCTTGCAGAATGTCAACCTTATAGTCACATGTCTCTCAAATTTACAATCTGTTGCTCATTAACATAAATCTACATTATATCCTAATTTATTTATTCTGTCATGTGTGTCTATGTGAGTGTACAGTGTTATGCTCATGTATAGAGGTCAATATGTTACTTTGAAGAGTTGGTTTTGTCATGTAATGTAGGGCCTGGATCACATCCTCAGCTATAGTGACTTTCAGCCTATTGCTAGCCTCATGCATTTCTTTTTAATGGTCACTATGGGTCTCTTAAGAGAGGTTTAAATTATTATGGTGAAACTGACTGGAAAGGACTAATATCTTGATAAGGCAAGCTGAAGGTACCAACCTAATTTGTTGAGTCTTTCTAGTCTTTACAGCATGTGAGGGCCCAGCTTCTATATTGCTCATAACACCGAGACTGAATTATTATCAGAACGCCTATATATCTATTCCTTGTTAATGATCTTACTAGACTCTTACTGAATGTTTTGGTTTGAATGTGAATCATCTCCTATAAGATCATGTCTTTAGATATTTGGTCCTTAGCTGGTCATATTATCTGCCAGGACTGTAGAAACTTTGGAGGGTTTATCCTAGAGGTTTTATATACAGACCTACTTCCTGCTGATTTGGTTTCCTGACTGAACCAGACTGAGACCATCTGGTCATCGTGTTATTCCTCTATCCATGTCACATATAGTGGCACATCTTTCCAATTATAATTGATCAATCTCCTACCATTTGAGCCAAGACAAACTCTTCTCCACTCAAATAGCTTCTTATTATATTGTAAATTATAGGTGGAATTATGGTTGTACGGTTGCTCATTATGACACTTTTATATGTGAAGGATATAAAAAACATAATTAATTACTAAGTGATTTGATTTGGAGGTGATGTGTTCCTCAGTAGTTCATGTGCTTGGTCCACAGAATGGTAATATTTAGGTGGTAAAAATGTGACCATATAATTAGAGCAGGAAGATGTTACTGAACATAAGATGGCTTTACAACAAATGTGCTTATAACCAAGGTTGGGAACTAAGTTCCTTTCTAAAGATGCAGAATGTGAAAAAAAGTGTTCCTCAAGTGATTCTCTGGCATTTATAAGATAAAAAAATATATGTACAAGAAGATATACCAACAAAAGACAAGAAAAAAGAGAAATAAGAAAGAAATAGCAAAGAAAGAGAGAGAAAAAAGATACAGTAAAATTCGTGACAGAGACAGAGAAAGATATACAGAAAAATATCATGAGGTTACATTGCCATGAATGAATTGACATCCCAGAGTGCATTAGGTCTGGAAGAACCACTTGTTTCCTCATAAATAAATAATAATAATGGTAATAATAATTAATAATAATAAATAATAATAATATTCAAGTAGTTGCTACCCTTCTTGTCCCCCTCCCATATTTTCTCATCCCAATCTACCACCCTCTTCCTCTGAAACGATTCTCACCAAAAATAGAACTCCTCTCTCCTCAGGGTTTCAATTTTCTGTAAAATTAGGCACTTCTTTTCTCACTGAGGCCAGACCAGATATGTGTGTGTGTGTGTGTGTGTGTGTGTGTGTGTGTGTGTGTGTGACAATGAGTTCAAGGCTTTTTTCCAATTTCTTTTCTATTAGATTCAGTGAATCTGGTTTTATGTTGAGGTCCTTGATCCACTTAGACTTGAACTTTGTGTAAAGTGACAAATATTTTTTCTACATATAGACTACCAGATAGACCAGCACAATTTATTGAAAATGCTTTTTTCCCATTAATATTTTAGGCTTCTTTGTCAAATATCAAGTGTCTGTAAATGTGTGAATTTATTTTTGGGTCTTTAATTTCATTCCATTGATCAAAGTGTCTATTTCTGTACCAATACCATGCAGTTATAAACTCTTTTGCCCTGTACTAATCTTGAGTTCAGGAATTGTGATTCCCCCCAGTAGTTTTTTTATTGTTATGAATTGTTTTTGTGTTCTGGGTTTTTTGCCTTTCCAGGTGAATTTGAGAATTGCTCTTTCTGTGTCTTTGGAGAATTGTGTTGGGATTTTGATGGGGATTGCTTTGAATCCATAAATTTGCTTTGGTGGGATGGCCATGTTTACTATGTTAATTCTAACAATCCATGAGAATGGGAGCTTTCTCAATTTTTTGAGATCTTTTTCAATTTCTTTCTTGAGAGTCTTGAAGTTATAGTCCAACAGATCTTTTACTTGCCTGGTTAGTGACCTTCATATATTTTATATTATGTGTGGCTATTGTGAAGGGAAATTTTTATTTAATTCTTTTTATTCCTGTTTATCATTTGTACAAAGGAAGAGTGCTGATTTATTTGAGTTAATTTTATATCCATCCTCTTTTCTGAAGTTGTTTATCAGATGTAGAAATTCTCTGGTACAATTTTTCGGGTTGCTTGTGTATACTATCATATTATCTTCAAATTGTGATATATTTACTACTTCTTTGATAATTTCTATCAACTTGATCTCATTTTGTCAAATTATTGTACTAGCTACAACTTCCAGTACTATATTTAATAGATATGAGGAGAGTGAGCATCCTTTTCATGTCCCCAACTTAAGAAGAATTGCTTCAATTATCTTGCAATCTAATTTGATATTGGCTGTTGGTTTGCAGTAAATTACTTTTATTATGTTTATGTAGGGTTCTTAGATTCCTGATCTCTCAAATCCAAGGAGATCAAGGACCTCAAAATAAAACCGGATACACTGAATCTAATAGAAGAGAAAGTGGGAAAGAGCCTTGAACTCAATGTCACAGAGAACTCCAATGACTCACACTGTAAAATCAAATATTGATGAATGGGACCTTGTGAAACTGGAAAGCTTCTGTAAGGTGAATGAAACTGTCAAGGACAAGCCAGCAACTTACAGACTGGGAAAAATCTTCACTAACCCCACATCCAATAGAGGGCTAATATCTAAAAATATTAAGAAACTCAAGAAGCTAACCACCAAAAAACCAAACAACCCAATCAAATTGTATGTTATAGAACTAAAAAGAGAATTCACAACAGAGGAACCTCGAATGGCTGAGAAACACTTAAAGAAATGTTCAAAGTCTTTAGTGATGAAAGAAATGAAAATCAAAATGATGCTGAGATTCCACCTCACACCAGTCCAAATGGCTAAGATAAAACCTCAGATAACAGCCTATGCTGGTGAGGATGTAGAGGAAAATAAAAAACACTCCTGCACTGTTACTGGGATTGCAAACTGGTACAAGCACTCCAGAAATCAATCTGGAGTTTCCTCGGAAAATTTAAAATAGATATACTTGAAGACCCAGCAATAACACTCTTGGGAATATACCCAAAAGATGCCCCACCATGACACAATGGCATGTGTTCCACTATGTTTATAGCATCCTTGTTTGTGATAGCCAGAAACTGGAAGCAACCCAGATGTCCCATCACAAAAGAATGGATACAGAAGATGTGGTTCATTTACACAATAGAACACTACTCAGCTATTAAGAACAACAATGTCCTGAGTTTTGTAAGTAATTACTTTTTATTATGTTTAGGTATGGGCCTTGAATTCTTGATCTCTCTAATACTTTTATCATGAAGGTGTGTTGTATTTTGTCAAATGCTTTTTTATCATCTAAAGTAGATGATCATATGATTTTTTCTTTGAATTTTTTATATAGTGAATTACATTAATACATTTTCATATACTGAACCAACCTTTCATCTCTGGGCCTACTTGATCATGGTGAATGATGGTTTTGATTTGCTCTTGGATTCATTTTGCAAAAATTTTATTCAGTACTTCTGAATCAATATTCATAAGTGAAAATTATCTAAAGTTCTCTTTTTTGTTGCATCAGTGTGTGGTTTAAGTATCAGAGTAATTCTGGCATCATAGAATGAATTACATAGTATTTCTTCTATTTCTGTTTTATGGAATAGATTGAGGAATATTGGTACTAGGTTTTCTTCGAAGATCTAGTAGAATTCTACACTAGAGATGTCTGTTCCTGGGCTCCCCACCCCTTTGGAGGTTTCTATTGACTTCAATTTCCTAAGGGATATGGGCTGTTTATTAATTTTACTTCCTCTTGATTTAACTTCGGTATGTGGTATGAGTCCAGAAAAGCATCCATTTCATCTAGATTTTACAGATTTTTAACATAAGCATTTGTTGTATGATCTGATTATTTTTTTTAATTTTCTCCATGTCTGTTGTTACATCTCCCTTTTTATTTCCGATTTTGTTTATTTGGATACTGCCTCTGAGCCCTTTAGATTACCTAGATTACCTAGATTAGTTAGATTACCTAGGGATGTATCTATCCGGTTGATTCTCTAAAAGAACCAGGTTTTCATTTTATTGATTCTTTGTATCATTCTCTTTGTTTCTATTTGGTTGATTTCTGCCCTGAGTTTGACAATTTCTTGCCTTTTACTCTTCTTGGATGTCTTTGCTTCTTTTGTTCTAAAACTCTCAGGTGTGCTTTTAAGTTGCTATTGTAGGATTTCTTCAGTTTCTTTACCTGAGTATTTAGTGCTATGAATTTCCCTCTTATCATTGCTTTCATTGTGTCCCATAAGTTTGCATATGTTGTGTGATCAATTTCATTGTATTCCATGAAGTCTTTAATTACTTTTTAAATTTATTTCCTGATGAAGTTATCATTGGGTAGAGAGTTGTTCAGTTTCACTATTTGAGCTTTCTGTTGGTTTTGTTCTGATTGAAAACCAGCCTTAGTTCACGGTAATCTGATAGGATGCATGGGATTATTTCAATCTTCTATTATGTATGGAGGCTTGATTTGTGCCTAATTATATGGTCAATTTTGGAGAAGGTACAATGAATTGTGGAGAAGAAGGTGAATTTTTTTGTTCTAGGGTAAAATGTTCTATAAATATCTCTTGATTCATTGGTTCAAAACCTTTATTAATTTCCCTGTGTTCTGTTTAGTTTCTGTTACAATGTCCACTTCATTAGTGAGAGTGGGGTATTGAAGTCTCCCACTATTATCGTGAGGGATTCAATATGTGTTTTGAGCTATAGTAAAATTTCTTTACTCAATGTGGTTGCATAGATGTTCAGAATTGAGACTATATCTTGGAGGATTTTTTTGATCAATATGAAGTGTCCTCATCTTATTTGATAAGTTTTGATTGAAAGTCTATTTTATTTGATATTAGGCATTTCCTAGCTTGTTTCTTGGGACCGTTTGCCCTGAAGAACTTTCTCCAACAGTTTACTCTGTCTTTATTATTGAGGTGTGTTTCTTATATGCAGGAAAATGTTGATTTCTGTTTGCTTATCCAGTCTGTTAGTTCAGATCTTTTTATAGTTGTGTTGAGTCCATTAATATTGAAAGACATTAAAGACAGGTGATTGTTATTTCCTGTTATGTTTGTTTTTGTAGGTCTCATTGCATGCCTGTGGCTTTTTCCTTTTTTGCTTTCTTATGAGATGATTACTATCTTGTCTTTTCTTTGGTTGTCGCCTGTCTTTAATATCTCACAATATTAATGGACTCAACACAACTATAAAAGACATAAACTAACAGACTGTATAAGCAAACAGGAATCAACATGTTTACCCTCCTTTTGTTGAAATTTTCCTTCTAGAATCCTCTCTGTAAGACTGAATTAGTAGAATTTGGATTTGTCCTGGAATATTTTGGTTTCTTCATCTATTTTGGTTCAAAGTTTTGCTGGGTATAGTAGCCTGGGCTGGCATTTGTGTTCTCTTTGATTCTGCATGACATCTTCCCAGGCTTGTCTGGCTTTTAATGTCTTCATTGTGAAGTCTGGTGTTTTTCTGATTGGTCTGCCTTTAAATATTACTTGAGATTTTCTCTTCCATCTTTTAATATTCTTGCTTTGTTCTGTGCATTTAGTGTTTTGATTCTTATGCAATGGGATGGTTTTCTTTTCTGGTCACATTTATTTGGTGTTCTATAAACTTTGTGTATACTTATAGCCATCTCTTTCTTTATGTTGAAGAAGTTTTCTTCTATGATTTTGTTGAAAATGTTTCAGGTCCTTTGAGCTGGGCATCCTCACTCTTCTCTATTCCAAGTATTCTTAAATTTGCTCTTTCTATTATGTGCTAGATTTCCTGGACTTTTTGGGTTAGGAGGTGTTTATGCTTTACATTTTCTTTGACAGTTGTGTCAATCTCTTCTAAGATATCTTCTACGCCTTAGATTCTCTTTTCTTTCACTTGTATTCTGTTGTTGATGCTAGCATCTCTATTTCCTGACATCTTTCCTAGGTTTTCCATTTCCTGAGTTGCCTCCATTTGTGATTTCTTTATTGATTCCACTTCCACTTTTAGGTCTTGAATCACTTTATTCACTTTCTTTACCTGTTCGATTGTGTTTGTCTGTATTTCATTAAGGGATTAAATGTTTCTTCTTTAAAGGCTTCTATGTGTTTACCCATGTTTTCTTGTTTTTCTTTCAGTGAGTCATTTATAACTTCCTTAAAAGACTCGTTTATCTTCACAGATAGGATTTTATGTCAGCTTCTTGATTTTCAAGTGTGTTGCTTACTCAGGGCTTCCTGTATTGTGACAACTGAATTCTAATGATGCCCAAGTATATTGGCTTCTGTTTTTTATGATTTTCTGCTTGCCTCTTGCCATCTGGTTATCCCTGGTGTTTGCTGATCTGAGTGACTCTATCTGGAACCTGACTCCTTTGTTCCTGAGTCTTGTGGTAAGCTTGAAGCCCTGGATACAGCAGACCTGTGGGACCTTCCTACTGTGGGGTCATCAGAGGGGCAGAGAAGCTGGTGTTTATTTCCTCAGCTGCAGTAGATCTCTGGGAGGCCTTCAGACTATTGTGTCTTCAGATCAGACAACCTGTTGTTTTGTATGAAGATGTTCTCTTGTGGGGTGGGGTTCAAACTGTTGTTTTTGTTTTGCTGTATGCAGCAGAACTCCATGGATTCTTTCAGTCTGTTGGGTTGGTTGCTTTGCATGCTGTAGTGCTCCAGTGATGTCTTCAAACTGTTGTGCCAGTTGTCCAGTTGCCTTGTGTGCAGAGAAACTTCAGGGATGCTGTAGGGCAGTGGGCTGTGAGAAGCAGCTGGGTGTTTGTTGAGCATGAGTTCAAACCCCAGAACTTTTATTGGATGGCAGTGTAGAGTGAAAAATTATAAAGGCCATTTTATGAAATATGTAGACTTTTTCTTTGCCCTTAGACCTAGGCAGAAGTGCAGATTCCAGAACAAGGAACTGAATGTAAGATTTTTACCACCCCAGGACACATTCCAGGTGAAGGACACTCTGCCCCTGAATCAAGCCTCAAACAATAGGCCCACCTATGGGTGGGAGAGGCCCAAGGCAGGAAGGCATTCCTGACCACAGATAAAAGATGCAAGCCACCTAGGTGGGGCTATAGCAGGAAGAAGTAAAGATAGTTAATCTGAAATAGTTGAACAATGACAGGGTGGGACACAGTGACATGGTAAACCATTCAGGGTGGGTTTCTCTGGAATGTTTAGCTATTCTTATGTTATGTATCCTTGGCAACCCCTCACCACCTCCCCACTCCCCTGGTTTGTGGTTTTTCTCTTTAAAAGGATCCACGGACTGGATGTTGGGGTCGGACCCTATTCTTGCTTGAGTACGTGGTCAGACAGCTGGCTGCCAGCTCTTTTCCCTAATGAACCTCTGCTGATTGCATCCAGGTATGGTTTCTTGTGATCTTTGGGTGGTCGTGATTTCCCGAGGCTTGAGGAAGGGTCTCCCGAGTATGGGGGTCCTCAGCAGGAGTTCCCTCTGCTCCTAGGCCCTGGTTCTTTTCACTTAGCTTCAGTCCTCCAACAACCACTCCCACAGAGAAGTTTATGACCATCAGTCACGAGGAACGGTCCCTCAGGCTCTCCCACTTTTAGATGAGGTATCTCTAAGCTCTCAGGTCAAGCCAATAAACATTATCTGCTGTCAGACCCTAACCCACCCCCAAACTGTATATAAGGGCTCTATTTAGGGGAAGTAAGGTGCGTGTGCTCGAGAATCATCCTGGTGTCCGAGAGTTTTTGTCACAAGAGCTGTAACACTTGGGGAGAGCTCTCCTGTCCTGGAACCTGCCTGGGACACAAAGCTGCCTCCTTGTCAGCTAGCTGGCTCCTTATAGGCCCAACCCAGGCCTGGACCAGTTCAGCACGGAGAGACAGGGGCAGCACCTGGGAGAGACTGGTCAGTGACAGTGATGTCAAGAGATCGTCGTGGGACACCCTCCAAAACAAGGGACCTACAGCTGGTGCCCCAAATGTCGGGCTCGGACAGCCACACAGCCACAGGAACTGATATCTCAGGAAGGTGAGCCCCCCCAACTCTGGGAACAAGTAACCTGTTTTCTTCTCCTGTGTTTTCAGTCAGAGCCATGGTGCAGATTTAAATAAGCTGAAGGAACAACTGATACCTCCTGGCCAGAGCACTCTCTGGTGTTGGTTGAAGGTTCCTCTGGCCTCTGCTTAAATCCCGACAGCCTGTGATGGGCATTGGCAAAGACTATCTAGACTCTCTTTAAAACAAAAAGAAAAAACCTGGTAAAGCAGCAGCCATTTAAAAGCCACAGGGCTGCTGCCAGTCCTTAAATCTTCGGGAAGGCTTGGCACTCTTGAACCATTGTGAAATCCCCCAAAGCCAATAGGCAAGGGGACATTCCATTGGACAAAGCATTTTCCCCCTCTTTTCTGTCATGGTGAACTCAACATCACATAAAAATTACCCCAGGCCAGGCAAATATATGCCCTACTAAAGTCCCACTGAATAAAAATAGGTGAAAAACAAGCCTCCTTGTTTTGGGAGGAAGTCCCACATATAGCACCATGCATGGCAGTGGACAATATTTACAATCTAGACTGATGGAGCAGAGTAGCTTCCCTTATCAAAAACAGAGATTAAAAAAATACCCTTGTGTGTTTTTGCAGATCTTAGCTGCAATTCGGCAATGTATAGGACCATCTAAAATTGGACAGACTGAGAACAACAATACAGCTCCTGGGCCCCCTCAGTCAAATGAACCCAATGATTAAGGTCCCAAAAATCACCCTGTTTCAGACCTCGAGGCCCTTACCCAACTAATAAGAGAGATAAAATCCATATACCCACCCCTCCCCACTTATGCCTTGGAGGAAATGCCAATTAAACCACCTGTTCCTCCTGCTCCTCCCTCCCCTGCCCAAAGGCAAGGCTCCATTAAAATGCTAAAGGAGCTCTTGACTGCCTCTCCCCTTACTCCAACAACTCCTGTCCAACCAAAGAGAGATAAATCCCCTCCCCCTTCTCCAAGCAGACCTTCAAAATCCGTAGATAAAACCCTGCCAAATCCCATAGTCCCTCATACTCAACTATCAACCACTCAACAACTCTGCAATTTCAGGGACTCTCATGCAAAAACCAACCCCACCTCTCATGATACTCAAGAGTCTGATACAGAACTTGAAACACAAACTGCTCAAGCATTCCCAGTTAATATCAACCCCTCTTGAGCTAAACCACTTAATTGTTATCCACTCCAAACCTCAGACCTAAAGGAACTCGGGCAAGCAGTGAAGGAAGATGGCATTCACGCATCATGGACAAAGTCTCTCCTACAGAGCCATATTGCCAATTTAAACACCCCTCAAGATTGGAGAGATATTTGCCGTTCTGCTCTTCCCAGCCCAATGTTTCTAGAGTGGGAAGCCTACTATCATGATGAATGTCTTCAACAAGTCAGGCAGAACTAGGAGAAGGGTGATGCCACTCCAGGGGTTTTAAAGAACTCTTTGGCTAGGAAGATTTCTCTACTGTGGCACAGTAGTCAACTCAGCCAGCAGGGTACTATGAGCAGGTCCACCTCTGTGCCATTCAAGCCTGGAACAGGCTCACTCCACCCTCAGGGTCACACGACTCTGCCCACTCCCTGCTCTCCCTTCATCAGAAGCCTGGAAAATTCCTATGTGATTTTATTCTCAGAACTAAAATGAGCTTAGAAAGAAAAGTCTTCAACCACACAGCTAGAGACCTTCTTCTTAAAAAACATTGTGTAGGAAGGCATGACTTCTGAGTCTAGGCTAGCTTGCCAGGGTCTCTGGGAAGAGCATCACTATAGGTGGATTGTAGCAACCTGGGAAATAGGAACCGCATCACACCAGGTCACATCCATAGCTCAGGCATTTGTGGAAGCAGTAAAAACAGAAGGAATCTGCTTCAAATGTGGAGAGGCAGGACATTGGAAGGATGAATGCTCACTAAACTCCCCTTCTATAACAGATTTCAATCCTCCTAAGGTCCCCTGTCACAGCGGCAGAAAGGGTTTCTACTGGTGGAGACACTGTACTGCTCTATATGATAAAGATGGTAAATGACTAGAGCCTTTAAACTTCAAATGGGACAACCCTCAGCCCTGAGAGTAAGAGGGAAAACTACTCCTATAGAAGTCTTATGGGTGTCCAGCATCTCAGAAGGCTCCCATCTAAAGTTATCCATTAAAATAGATGATAAACCATTCAAGTGTCTTATTGACACCAGAGCAGACTGGATGATTCTAAGACAGCAAGAGGTCCCACAAAACTGGCAGTTGACCCCTGGGCCCCAGCTCCTAGCATAGGGACCTCTCATGCATTCATCACCAAATGGACCTATAGGAGCCAGATGGGGCTACAGGCCCCATGGTGGCTCAGGTAGCCACCAGTCTTTTAGGGAGAGATATCTTACAAGCCTTAGATGTGGTTCTTTCCATGCAGCCAGAAAGAGATCACATTAAGATAGAGAATATTACTTATGAAGAAAATAGTACCCAAGGAGACCCAAGTAACCCCCCTCCATCTCACCCCCCATTCTAGGGGCTACTGTTAAATTTAGTACTCCCTGCCTTGATTGGCTCTCTGACAAAGCCATCTGGGTACCACAGTGGCCTCTATCAAGGGAGAAGCTGAGAGCCCTCAGAGAACTTGTAGAGGAGCAGCTGTCTCTACAACACATCTGCCCCTCCCACAGTCCATGGAACACCCCTGTGTTTGTTATAAAAAAGAGCTCAGGGGTGTAGAGACTGTTGCAAGATTTGAGGGCAATTAACAAAACCATGCAAATCTGGGGCTCCCCGCAAAGAGGGCTACCCCACATCTCAGCCATTCCTGCCAATGTTCCTCTATTAGCAATAGACATAAAAGATTGCTTTTTTTTTTTTTCATTCCTCTCCACCCCTGGGATTGTGAATGCTTTGCATTCTCAGTGCCCCCCCCCCCATTAGTAACTCTGGCCAAGCCTCACAATATGAATGGACCGTTCTTCCCCAAGGAATGGCTAACAGTCCTACCATTTGTCAGGAGGCTGTAGCCACTGCATTAAAACCCTATTTAGACAAAGAACTCAACATCTATCATTACATGGATGACATCTTGGTCTGGGAAGATGCTTCTACCTCCCCCTCCCAACTTAAGGACCAGCTAATACCTTCCCTATCTGCCCTAGGATTCAAAATAGTCCCTCACAAATTCCAACTTATCCTCCCCATTGCATTTCTAGGAACAAAGATCTCCCTTACATCAATAAACCCCCTCAAACCCACCCTTTCCTTCCCTCAAAAATTAACTCTCGCCTTCCTCCAGAGCTTTTTGGGCAATCTCAATTGGCTTCAACCCTGGTTCCACCTTCCCACAAGCACCATTCAACCTCTCTTTAACCTTCTGAAAGGAGATAAAAGTCCCTCCTCCCCAAGAACATTGTTGCCAGAAGCAGTCCAAGCCCTAAATTCTGTCAATTCAGCCCTAAAAGATATGGCTCTTGCTAGGTATGACCCAACCATACCTGTACATCTCCTTATCTTTAACTCCTCTCCTACGCTTGTAGGGGCCCTTTACCAACCTCAGGGGGTGCTAGAATGGTTCCATACCCCAATGGGTGGTGCATCCTGAATTTAAAATGAAGTAGATGCATTTGCCAACATGGTTAAAAATGGCAGGGATAGAGCCCTACAAACCCTAGGAAAAGAACCTAATGTTCTTGTCACCCCTTCTCCCTCTCCAACATTCAGTGGCTAATCAAAAATCATTCCCACTTCTCTATCAGCTTAATAGGGCTCCCAGGACAAATTGACAACCATTATCCTGAAGAAAAATGGGCCTACCTCATCCAAAATTTTCACTAAAAAAGAGTGAGATTTGGGCTATAAAGAGATGGTTTGGTCTCCCTGGTAGAGCGATGGGTTTGAGATAGCCAGGGATCCAACAGGACATTGCCTGTCAGGGACAGTATATATCTCCCCGTGCTCCCGGATTCCAGACTACTCCATGTGGTCCACATCTCTCATTATCACAGAGTTGCCCCTCCTTTTATGAAAGAAAAGAGAGTGGGATGTTGGGCCTAACATGAGGTCTAATCTCCATTCCACCTTCACCCTTCAGTCACAACAGGCCCCAGGCCCTAGAGAGATTTACATACTAATAAAGTACCTGAAGGCCAGAGGGTAGAGCCGATTAAGCATTCCTCCCCAGCCCCTCACCCCTCTTTCCCTCCCTATTTAACTCAGGTCTGACCTGGGTTTTAGGGGGTGCACATCCAGATCCATCCACCATCTATCATGCCAATAAACTGGTTTTAGAAACCCAAGGACTTCCTTGTGTGTTGGGGCTGCACCATGAGGAGCTGTAGAGAGGCCTTTAGTTAGCAGCTGGGCCTAACTTCCAGCTGGAGGAACCCAGGGTGTTCCCAGCCAACTACATACAGTGTGGTGGTGGTGGTGGTGTGAGGAACCCTGAGGTTCCCCAGCCAGTTTTTACCTACAGGATGCCTTCAAACTGTGGTGTCTTCAGGGGAACAAACAAGCTGGCTATCAGTTGCTCAGTTGCCTTGTGTACAGAGACTCTCCTGTAATGTCTCAGACTGTGGTGTTGTTTGTCCAGATTCCCTGATTGTAATGGATCTCCTGGAATGCCACAGGCTGTGGTGCCTTCAGGGGAGCGGGCTAGTTAGCAGTCTCCCATGGCAGGAAAGAGCAGTGAAATTTGGATGGGCAGGGTTTTCAGGCGTGATGGGTCCAGAGGCCACTGGGTTCCCAGCAGTACTGTTGGACTTCTGGGATGGATTCTTACCAGATGCTGTGAGTGCACTGAAAGGGTGGTTGGAAATAAAAAAAAAAAGTTAGAGGGTGAGAGAAGAATGAAGCCAAGACAAGGTTCTGATCAAGGCTCAAAGTTTAATAATAAGCACAGCATATATACAGGGGAAAACCACAAAATCCATCCTCTGCTTCAGCTGGGGTATGTTTTAGAGCAAGGTCAGCAAAGGCAGCCAAAACAGTTAAGTTTCCATGGGAACCTGCAAATGCACTCATGGCTGATATCTCTATCCAGGTTGATAAGACCTGTCAGGGCAAATATTCAAGGTCTGCTTGGCCTGCTAAAGGCTTGGAAAGTTACAATTTCCCTTTTGTTTTTTGTTTTTTAAAGATGAGCAGTACCAGTTGATGAATGGGGGCACAAGGTTTACTTGTTTTCCATAATCCCATCTAGGGAATAGAGTGGCTAGGTGACTGTGTCTGCCTTAGGTCAGTGTCTATATTGCCCCTCTTAGCCATTGTGGAAACACACATAGCACTGATATATGTCTCTGTCTTAGGTTGATAGGAGCTCAAGAACACTCTTACTCATCTCCGACTAACCAGTCTTCTATAGCACTCTTCCCCAATCAGAGCAAAGCCATGAAAGACATATTAAAGCAACATATGCACTTAATTCATTTCTTCATAGTGATGAATAACTGCCATTGTGACTAGCTGAGCTTGCTTAAAGTGATCTTGTATGAAAGCAACCCATATGTTTAAAATACAAGGTCCAAAAGATTAAAGCAACGAAATTATAATTAATGGTCCAAACAGTATAGAAATTAAAGTTGTAAGCCATGGGGAAATGGTGAAACAGGATTCAAACCATCCTGATTCTGTTCTTTTTCTCTTTTCTGTTTGGCCAGTCCTTCTCAAACTTTAGCCATAAAATCCTTTACTACTCATGAATGATTGATGTAAAAGCAACACTCTTCATTTGGAGCTGCACATAATCCTTCTGAGTATGCCATGCCATGGAAACATTTCTGGATAAATCATATACTAAGTGAGCCATTTGAACACTTGTGAGTAGGGCAATAGCAATTGTAGTAGTAGTTGCTATAAAAGTAATCAAAGCTACAGCAACTGTTATAATGAAAACAATCATGCATTGAGGCCTGGCCAACACCTTTGTTAACTCCTCAATTACATATACACCCTTGTCATCAAACCAATCTTTAGAATTATTTACAGGAACCATCATAAAAACATGTTGTAAAATCATTACAGAATGTTTAGAATAGGCTTTCAAATACAGTTAGTAAAAATACAGCCAATATAAGATACAGAAAAAATACTATTTTCAAAATGTAAAATAATGCTAATATTTCCTACTTATAGGACATAAAGCATGTGAACACATGTTACAATAGGCCCATTTATCCAATATGGTCTTGATCTTTCAGGCTGAGCACTCACATCATCCAAGGCAGCACCCAACATCTATACATATTCTTGGTGATAACTTGTGTGAGTTCACCAGAGTCCAGTAGACAAAGCTGATGAGAAGAGGAGAGGTGGAAATGGAGAGTCAGCAGCATAATTAGTCATACTAGCCACTTCCCTCTATTCCAACCAGTCCAAAATCTTGAGATCAGACCCATGAGGCTGATAAAGCACAGGCATATTCCCCACACATTTTTTTCAGGGAATTGTGATATTTGTGAATTCCCTCATCCCACAATGAAGAAAATACTGTGGATCCTGCTATCCCTCAGCTTCTAGGCCAGTGGGTAGTTACCTGAATGCCATTTAAACCACCTTTGCATGCATTGAGACCTTTTCCCTGCAATGTAGTAAGAGGTACTCTAAGACATCCATTAGTGCTCCATTTTAAAAAGAATATGGAGACACCAGTTCCCAATAGTTGTTAATAAATTTCTTCATTGATACTGAAATTTCCTCCAGCAGACATATCTATCAACTTAGTGTTGTTTGCTGTTACCACAACTTCTTGTCCTTCCCATACTTTGGATGTTAATGGGGTGGATCAGGGACATAGGCCCAATACAGTTTTCCTATAATTATTGTCAGGACACTCTACAAACTCACAATTAGCATCATTTTTTGCCCCAGCACCAGCGTGTCTCATTTATCACTCTGGAAGCTAGCACACTCCTGCAACATCCTCCAGAAAAACACAAACATGTCCTCTTCCCCACACTCAGGGAATTCTTTGGCATCTGAATTTTAAAATTTTAAAATAAAATGCATGATTAAAATAATTTTGTGATGTACATGATATAATTCCCCCTTTATTTTTTTTAAAGATATTGCTTTAAAGTTCCATGGACCTGTTCCACAATACCTTGTCTTTGAGGATAATAAAGAATCCCAGTAACATGACTAATATTAAATTGTTAACAAAACATCTCAAATGTCTGACTGAAATAGCCAGTTTTATTATCTGTCTTAATTTTATTTGGAACATCCATTATAGAAAAACAACATAGGCAATGACTAATTTCACTTTTAGGTGCTTCTGTTAAAGCTGTTGCAACTAGAAAGCCTGAGAAGGTATCAGCAGTTATATGTACATTTTTAAAATTTTTTCAAAATCAGAGTAACATCCATTTGCCATAATTGATTAGGAATGAGTCCTTGAGGATTAACACCATTATGAGGTACATAAACTGAAGACATTGACGACAAGTTTTTACAATTTCATGTGCATATTTTCTAGAAATATCAAATTGTTGTTTCAAACTATCACTATTTTAATGACATAAAGAATGAGATTATTTAGCTAATTATTCTTGTGTAATGCCTATAATCTGCCTGATATGCAAACCTGCTGTAGTATTACTCTCATTAAGGGGTCTGGGCAATCTAGTAAGAGCTCTTAACTGTCCTATAAAATAAGGAACAGTACATGTATCTTAAATTAAGCTGTATTTGTATGAATAACTTCAAAATTTGAGAATTAACAATATTTTAATAGGTAGAATTTCAACAATTGTGAGCCATGATTTTATATATATATATATATATATATACATTGATTATTAGTCTACAAATTGAAAAATTGATTTTATATTTTTTTAAAAAATAGTGGCTATAGTACATAATTCAATTATTTGTGAAGCAGGGGGAAAGTCAACAGAATAAATATGTGATCCTATTACATATGTTTTCCTTCCATTAGATGAGCTGTCTGTAAATACAGTAAATGCATTCTCTATCAGCTGCATATGTAAATTTACAGGAAATTTTTAAAAAAGGGAATGTATAGAGGCAAATTCTAACAACTTGTCTTCTGAATAAAGATTATCAAATTTGTCTAAAAAGTTTGCACATGTATTAGACCAAATACCAGTACTCTGTGATAACCAATTTAATTGCTGTTTGGACTAAAGAATAAATATTTCATCAGGTTTTTTCCCAAAATACTTTCATGATTTTATCCTACAATTCTGTATTATCATAGCAACAGCTTCACAATAGGTTGTTCAAACTTTACTTGGAGATGAAGAAAATTGAATCCTCATTAATAGTCCCTTTTGTCAAAGGATTGTTTTGAAACAGCTAACAATTGATGATAGTCTATATGATGTATCTGTTGTTGGTTAATAGCTTCCTCTAGTTTTCTGTAAAAGTATTCATCCCTTATCAGTTAATTGTTCAGGGAAATTAAGATTTCCATTCCCTTTGAGAAATATCAAACAGAGTTTTAAATTCTCCCGTGGCAAGCATAAGGTGAGTTCTTAGACAACTAACATTTCATAAAAGCTTCTGAAAATAATTTAAAGTAAGCAAATTATGTTTTCTTATTTGAATTTTCTGTGCCACAATTTGTTCAGGATACAAGTGATGTCCCAAATTTTGAAAAACCTTTGAACCTTTTCATTCCTAAAATTTTAAAGCTCTTTGTATAAGAGCAAAAGCTTGTAGCAAAACTCCTTCAGAAGGATAAGCTAATAAGATATCCATAAAATGAACAATATACACTGAAGGATTCAAAGTCCTAAACTGTTGTGTTGAAACAGAAACAATATTTTGACATAATGTAGAACTATTGGCCATACCTTGAGGCAAAATTTCCAATGATATTGTATCATGGGTTCTTTAAAATTAAAATTATACATACAAAATGCAAACTTTTTACAATGATCATGATGCAAAGGAATAGCATAAAAGCAAATCTTTTAAAACTTATAATAATTTTATGCCTAAGTTTTGGAATGGCAGCTGGAGTAGGTAAGACAGGTTGTAATGCCCCCATAAGTTCCCAGTTTTATTAACTTTTCATAAATCTTAAGTTTGGAATTTTGTTTTGGGTTATTGGAATAACCAATTTCTTGGATGTGACTAAGAGTATCAGATAAAGACCAAGTTGACAGTCAATGTTGTCCTCTAATAATTGTTACAGCAGCCCCAGTGTTTATTAATCCTTCAAAACTTTTTTCTTCAATTAGTAATTTAAGGTTAGGTCTCTTCTTAGTAATAGATTGGACCAGTACATATCCAGAGAACCAAAACAGCTGTGTCCTGTCTCACTCTTAACAAATTTGGAGGGTAGCAAATGCAAAGGAAACAAAATAAGTTGAGCAATTCTTTTGTTTGTAGGGACAGTTATAATACCATGGGGCAAAGCATCTATAATTTTTATTTCTCCTGTTTATTCATTATATATAATTCCTGGGTAAATTTGTAGTCCTTTTATAATAGTGCTGCTTTGGCTGAAAAGTAACCCCCAGGTCCCTGGAAGCAAAGGCCCTAAAACTCCTGCAAGCACCATCTGAACTCCCATTTCTGGGGTCAGTACAGTGTAGGTGGTGAAACTGCCTACCACCAATCTGCAGGTCCAATCCTGCACTTCCTATGGTTGCTCTGATAAGTTCAGAAATGGATTTCCCTGACAGCTGTTTTTTACTCTTATTATTCTTGCAATAATCTTTCTTTGGAAAGAAAATCCCAGTTTTAAATAATCCAGTCTCTTAAAATCAACACCAATGGCATTATTTTCATGTGACAAATTTTGGCTGTCAGTTCTTATATATGAATGCATGACAGTGCAGATTTTAATACTTCACTAAAGAGACATTTTGTTAAATCCTATCTTTTATAAGTCTAGCTTCTAGGATAAGAATTACATAAAGTATTATTCCAATGTAGAAGTATCTTTAGAGACCTGTTTTCCTGGGTTGGCTCATGCCATATGTTGTTGTTTGGAATGACTCCAATTCTGACTTACCAGTTTTAAACTAACTTTCTGCTTCCAATGTTACAAATATTAATCATACCCAATAACTTATGAGCCAATACTCTATAACCAAGACATGCAGAATATATGTATGTCTTTAAAACCATTCAAAAAGAAAAATAAAGTGGAGACACACATTTACTTAGACCTGACAAAATTTTCTTACCCTTTTTAAGCTATAATTTCAAGAGAAAAGCACCTGTTACTTGCTTATCCCAATAAACACAATTACAGAAAAATTTCTAGGAAAACAACAGCCATCAACTCCCTTATCAAAGAAGCTAAGAAGCTGCTGCCCTCTTTAAGAGTAGCTTGTGTAAATAATCAGCCCCAGCTGTGCTTGACTCCCAGCCACAGTGCATATTAACATCAGTTTGTGTTGTGCAATTTGAAACTGTCTTTCAAACAAGTTAAACTAATTCCAGGAGTGGACAGCCAGCAGATAAAGTTTTAACCATTTTTCTTTTCAACATAAAACATAGAACAACAGACATTCAAACAACAAAGAAAAAACAAGTATAAACTGAGAGACATGGACAGATTGGTGCAAAGAGGATAGACAATAGACAGAGAGGGAAGAGATCTAAATGTCCCAAAGAAACCCAGAACCAGAACTAAAAATTTCTCCAGTAGGAGACAGAGAGGAAGCAGGATACCTCTGGATTTCCTCCTGTCCCTAGGAGAGCACTGAAATAGCTTATATCCATTTTTATTTTCTTTTGCCAAAGCATCCCAGACAGGGGAAAACTGTTTTTCTGAAACCATTTCTCTCTCTCAAATTCAAGGTCTAACTCTTCATCTCCTTCTTCTTCTGAGAATTCTGCCAGAGAAGGGAAAGAAGGCACAGTGGCAGCTATCTATAGTTGCTCCCAGTGCCCTGCTTTTTAACTTCCCAATTCCTCCTCAACTGTCTAATTAATTCTTTTATTTGCTTATTTATCCTCCTACTTCTGGAAATGAAGCACAATGTAAATCTGCTTGAGTTAAGAACTTTTCTAATGTCTGTTTTTTAAACCCTGCTCCTCCCACTTGAAGCAGCCCTTTTAGGCTGCAGATGAAGTCATTTTGAATTCCTCTGCCCCATTTACTGTCACCCCTAGGGGAAGTCTTTAGGGCCAACACCTCTTCAGCCTAGCTAGTATCCCTGTAAATGAATCTTCTGCAACAACAGCCTTCAAAAGATAAACTTTTTAACTAGAACTAACATTAATGCTGTTCATTGCTTACTGTGCAGGACAGTCTTACTTTTTTCTGTTGTCTGTGGAGCTCCACACAAGACACTGTTTCTCAGCAGGTCTCTCATTTGGACACCACCTGTAGCCATCCAATAGCCATGGACAAACTGAGTTTATCTGAAATGGGTGCTAGAAATGAAAAAAGGTATGAGGGCAAGAGATGAATGAAGCCAAGACAAGGTTCTTATCAAGGCTCAAAGTTTAATAATAACCACAGCATATATAAAGGAAAATACCACAAATCCACCCATTGTTTCATCTGAAGTATATTGTAGAGAAAGATCAGCATGGGCAGCCAAAACAGCTAAGGTCCCATGGGAACCTGGAACTGCAGCCAAGACAGATGTCTCTATCCAAGTTGATAAGACCCGTCAGGGCAAATTTTAAGGTCTGCTTAGCCTGCTTAAGGCTGGGAAGGTTACATATAACAAGCAAACTTGCTCAACTATATTAATAGAAGCCTTATTTATAATGGCCAGAAGGTGGAAACAACAACAGCAGATATCCCTGAATGGAAGAATGGATACAAAAAATTTGATATATTTACACAATGGAGTACTACTCAGCCATTAAAAACTAGACTACAGGTTTAATAACACTGCTGAACATTCTGTATGACCAAATGATACTCTTGGTACACAAAAATGCCAAAATATAAGATTGTGAAAGGCCCTGTCCTTACCAAGATGACTAGAGTAGTGAAGGTAGAATGATGGGAGCTTTCCTATATGACTCAGACCATTTCTCAGCATTTCACAGAAAAGTCTTAGGATTTTATGAATGGATACTGCTGTGCAAATATAGCTGTAAAGACATTCTGTAAAGAGAAAACATGACTGTGAAATAGGATATTCAGAAGGCTGAAAGAAACTTAATTTGAACAAAGAAAAAATTCAAGAAGTGAAGGGATGTGACCTGATATTGGGCATCGTTTTAACCACAGTGCAGGAGTGTGCTTGAGCCAGCCAGCTCTGAAGACATGCTACTAACCAGTTGCCCTTGAGTGAGATGGACATACTTGGTTTCCAATATGTCTCAGTTTGTTACTCAGACTGAGATCAAACTGACAAGCTTCCTATCTCAGACTCTTCAGTGTTGACATGCTGATATATGTTTTCATGCCAGGCAGAAACATGAATACTATACACATGGATATTTTTTGTTCCTTGAAGTTGTGTAATGCAAAGAAGAAGGGACAATTTGATTGCTGAATGCCTCATTGGAGATGAGGAAGACAGTGAGAGTTGCTGAGTGTGACAATTATCTAACTGAAGCTGAACAAATGCAATGAGCAATGTTTTCTGGGTATAGTTTCCAGAGATATCTATGAGGTAAGTTTCAGAAGACTACGGAAACAAATTTAGTCATGGGTGATATTGACAGAAATGAGCATGTATGTGTCTTTATTCTTTGCAATTATGAATCTGACCATAAAGATTAAGGGAAGGTAAGCAAGCCGGAATGAAGACTGAAAAGTATGCATGAATTCTACTAAGATTGAAGGAAGAAAGTAGATGTGTTTGGATGTTTCTCTCTCTCTCTCTCTCTCTCTCTCTCTCTCTCTCTCTCTCTCTCTCTCTCTCTCTCTCTGTGTGTGTGTGTGTGTGTGTGTGTGTGTGTGTATTTAGGTACAATTATTTGTAAGAATATACATACATACATACAAGGTCAGAGAAAAACCTCAGTCATGTTTTCTAAAATAATGCACTCCAACTTTTGTTGTGTGACAAAGACTCCAAGTAAACTAAGCTGGCTCTTAACAATTAGCAGGATCACACATGTCTCTGTCTTTTTAGTGTTAGCTGTATAAGAATGTAACACCATGGCCAGAGATTTTACCTGGGTTCCAGGTTATGAACTAAACCAAATTATTCTAGCTCAATAGCCATGAATTTTACTCACTGTAATATCTGTTCTATAGTACTGTAGCTGAAGCTTCCTTTTAGTTTCTGTTGTTAAATATCTAAAGTGATTGGAACCATGCCATAGTCTTATAAGTTTGTTGGAAGAATAATAATAAATAGTATAAAATTTCTAAACAGAAAACAAATTTCTTGCAGTAATAGCCTAGAAAAGACAAGAACTAGGTGACATTAGATTTTGGTTCTTTTGAAAGATCATATTCAACCTTAACAACTTGAAAATTAGTTTGACAGGTTTGCATTTAGCGAACATAAAACATGCAGGTCATAGAAATGGAAAATGGAAGAGAAGAAAACAGCCATTAATGAGGATGTGTGTCATAGTTCAAAGACAGCTAATTTTTATATTGTCATGTAAGTCAAACAAAAACAAACAAACAAAAAACAAAAAAATCAGGAGCTAAGACAGATGCCAGGCATTTGTTCAAAGAAGGTATGAATTTTAATTTTTTTAATTAGGATTTTGTCATTTCAATAAGTTCTTCCACCTATTGCGATCACCTTATTTCAAGTTTTATTTCTATTGCAGTAATACCAATATAACAATAATTTAGAAGAGAAAGGATTTGTTTCAGCTTGCAATTCCAGGTTATGACATTGTTGCAGAAAAATCACAGTGGCAAAATCTTGAAGTATCTAGTTATATCCGATTGTAATCAAGAACAGAGGAAAACAAAGACATGTGTGTTCACTGCTTCAAATATTTGATTGTACTCAGCTAGACTTCTTTGTTGTTACACAGATTGAGTGCCTTGTCTAGGGAATGCAGCTACTCATAATAGTCTGTACCTTCTTACACAATATAATGAAGGAAATCTTGTAAAAACATGGTCATAGTCAAACTGCCCTAACAATTCTTCCTTGAAACTCTTTTGCCATGTTATACTTAGTTGTTTAAATCAAAAATATAGCTTCTTTTGCTAGGGTCTATGCATAGTGCTACCTGTAGTAGAAGGTTAACTTTCATGTTTTGGGGGTTTGTCTTCCGCACTATATATTTAGTTGTTTAATTCTGAGCCCAGAGCTCTGCTTACAGTCTGGATGCCATAACTGTCATGATTACTGAACTGTTTTCTATAAAATGTTGTATAAATAATGATTCCCAGTTAACTCAGATTGGTTAATAAAGACGTAATCAGCCTATTGATAGGCAAAGGAAATATGAATGTTAGACTCTGAAACAAGCCAGGGGTCTGAGAGAGAAAGTCAATGAAAAAAGGAGGTAGAGAGAATTTGAGTTCAGGGAAAGACAAAGAGGAGTTGCTGTGAAGTCAAGATAAGAGAGCAGAAATAAAGACATGCATGGACCAGAGAGATCCAGGAAAAAACATACTGTCATGTAAAATGACATTTGTCTGAATGATAGCATTATAAAGTACTTAGAATAGCTCAGGAGTTGCTCTGCCTAAGTTTGAGCTTGGTCATAAACTAAATAGCTCTTTTTTTTGCCAGTTTTTTTAGAGCTAGAATGGGAACAGTTATGGATAAGATTCAGATTCATAAATTAATGCCAACATCCACAAGTTCCCCTGCCTCTATTTCCTTTCTTGCTATCAGAGTGCTGAGATTGCATATGTACAATACTGTTTCTCATTTTCTATGTTGTCTTTAAACTCTCAACATCTGTCTCCAGTGACACACTTCTTCCAGAATGACACCACCAACTAAGACCCTTCAAACAGCATCACCAACTGTAGAATAATTATTCAAATACCTGAGCTTGGAGGGAAAATCTCATTCAAATAATCACCTTTCATATCTAGATGAAAATTTGAAGTTGGAATCATGGATTCTGAATCAAAAATATTGAAGAGGATCTGAGTTCAGATGTTCACAATTATGTTTTGGCTTGTTGATTCTTTGCATAGTTTAGCTTTGTTTCTATTTTGTTATATTTGTGTATTTCCTACAGTGTACTCACCTTGGGTGTGTTTGCTTCTTTTGGTCTAGGGATTTGAGGAGTGCTCTTAAGTTGCTAGTGTAAGATCTCTCTGATACTTAGTGGTATACATTTTCCTATTTGTACTATATTTATGTCCCATAAGTTTTGGTATGCTGTGTTATTGTCATTGAATTCTAGGATATCTTTAATTTCTTTATTTTTTTGAAGTTATCATTAAATAAAGAGTCCTCTGTTTCCATAGGTATGTGGAACATTGGTTAATTTCATTGTTACTAATGACTAGCCTTACTCATTGGTTATCTGATAGGATGCATAGGATTATGTCTGTCTTCTTGTACCTGTTGAGGCTTGATTTATGACTGTGTATAGAGTTAATTTTGGAGATGGTACCATGAGGTAATGAGAATAATGTATATTCTTTTGTTTTGGGGTGAAATCTTTTCTGTATATAGGTTAAATCCTTGTAGTTCATAATCTCCATGTATTTTATTTTGTCTCTGTTTAGTTTCTGTATCAATGACCTGCCCATTGAAGAGAGTGAGATAATGAAGTCTCCCACTATTATTCTGTGGGGTTCAATGTGTGTTTTGAGCTTTAGTAAGTTTCTTTTATGAATGTGGGTGCCCTTGCATTTGGGGCATAGATGTTCAGAATTGAGACTTTCTCTTGGTGGATTTTTCTTTTGAGGAACATGACATTTCCTTTCCCATCTCACTTGATAACTTTTGGTTGAAAGTCTGTTTTATTGAACATTAGAATGGCAACTCCCACTTGTTTATTGGGACCATTTTCTTGGAAGAATTTTCTAGCCTTTTACTCTGAGGTAGTTTCTATCTTTGTTACTGAGGTATGTTTCTTAGGGGCAAAATGCTGGATCCTGTTTGCATATACATTCTGTTAGCTCATGTCATCCCCCCCCCCCCAGGGAATTGAGTTTGCTGGTCTTGAGATATATTAAAGACAGATAGTTTTTATTTATTTGTTACTGTAACATTTGTTGTTGTAGATGGGATTATTTGCATGTGATTCTCACATTTTGGTTTTGAAGTAAGATGATTAATATTTCGTTTTGTTTCTTTGGTGTAGATGCACTCCTTATGTTAGAGTTTTTCTTCTAGAGTCCTCTTAAGGGCTGGGTTGATAGATAGATATTATTTAAATTTGGTTTTGTCAAAAACCAAAATTTTGATTTTTCCATTTATGATTATTGAATGTTGTGTCCAGTATTGTAGCCTGGGCTGGCATTTGTGTTCTCTGAGAGTCTGCATGTCCTCTGACCAAGTTCTTCTGGCCTACAAAGTTTCTGTTGCAAAGTCTGGTGTAATTTTGATAGGTCTGCATTTATATGTTACTTGTAATTTTCTTCTTACAGCTTTTCATATTCATTCTTTACTCTGCATTTAGTGTTTTGTTATGTAACAAGGGTATTTTCTTTTTGGTCCAATCTATTTGGTCCTCTATAGGCTTTATGTTTATTTATGGCCATCTGTTTCTTTACATTGAGGAATTTTTTTCTTTGATATTGTTGAAAATGGTTTTGGGTCATTTGAGCTGGGAATTTTCACTCTCTTCTATTCCTATTATTCTTAGATTTGGTATTTTAATTCTGTCCTAGATTTCCTGAATATTTTTGGTTAGAAATTTTTTGTGTTTTAAAATTTTTCACCATTGTGTCAATATCTTTTAACCTATATGCTACATCTTAAATTCTTTTATCTTTTGTATACTCTTCTTGAGGCTAGCTTCTGTGGTCACTGACCTATTACCATTTCTGGGGATTAATATTTTAGACCAGCATTGTGCTTTTTAGGTGTGTTGGTATATCCAGGGCTTGCTGTCATGTGAGAACTTGGTTTTGATGATGCCAAGGCATATTGGAATCTATTGTTTATGATCTTTCACTTGCCTCTGAGCATGTGGTTTTCTCTGGTGTTAGTTGTCCTGGGTCTCTGTGTCTGGAGTCTGCATTGTGTATTCATGTGTTGCTGTAGGACTCCTGGGAATCTTGTGGACTTGGCTGTAGCAGACCTCCTGGGAGGCCTTCAGAATGTGGGGCTTCAGAGGGACATGCATGCCAGTAATCTGTTGCTCTGGCTGTAACTCATCTTCTAGGATGCCATCAGGCTATAGTGTTTTCCCAGGGGAATACAAGCTGCTGATCTGTTTCCCTGCATGCAACAGATGTTTTCTGAAGACTTTAGACTGTGGTGTCTTCAGAAGAGTAGTCAAGTTGACGATCTGCCATGGTTGAAGGTACAGAACAAAAAAGGTTTGAAATTTGAGGTGGACAGAAGGGATCCTGAGACTGCTTGTTAACTGCTTCTGCAGTTAATTGGAAGGGTCCCTTCCCTGTGCCGTGCATGCACCTGATGTTCTGTGAGGCATTCAGACTCTGGGCTCTTCAGAGTGGTAGTCAAGCTAATGAGCTTCCCTGGTAGAAGACACAAACTAGAAGAGGGATGGAATTCATAGAGAGTCCTAAGGCTGCTGAGCTCCTCAGGTTCCTAAGGTTTGTAGTTATGTGGGGAGAGCAGTTGAGAACTGCTCTGCCCCACATTGGGTGCCAAAATGTCACAGACAGCTCTGTCAGTGTTGGAAACTGCACTGCCAAAAGCCTTGGGGGCTAAGTTGTTAGAGCTGGCATTTCCCCAAGCTGCTCTGGTCTGAGGGTTGGGGTTCAGTATGAGAGAAAGTGAGGATGGACTCAAAGAGTGGAGACCAGAAAGATTGTGATTCAATCCCATTTATTCTTCAGTCTCTCTTCTTCTCTCTTTCCAAGTCCCTTGTTCCTAGTCCCTAGTTTCTAGTACCAAGTCTCAGGTCCTAATCCTAGTTCTAAGTTGCTAGTCTCTTTCCCAGTTCCAAGTTCTTCTTCCAAGTTCCAAGTGCCTAATAATAGTTGCCTGTTTCAGGTCTCAAGTGCCTACTACTTTCTTCTGTCTGCCTCTCTCTTATGTCTCACTTCTAAGCCACGCCTTTAAGTCACACCCTTAGGTCTTATCTCTAAATCATACCTTTAAGTTTCACATTCCCAAGGGAAAGTCTTGGGTATCTAAAACAAGATGTTATCAGAGTGTGCTCAGCTGTTATAGGCTATGGTAAACAATAGCCTATAAACCTCTTGTCAAGGTATATGGCTCAAGATGGCTGCAAGGATGATAGTCACCTTCTGTTGGCTCCCCACACAAATGGACTTAACAGATATATGTAGAACATTTCTACCTAAAACAAAAGAATATACCTTCTTCTTATTACCTCATGGTATCCTCTCCAAAACTGACCATATAATTAGAGACAAAATGACTCAATCAATACAAGAAGATTAAAATAATCCCATGTATCCTATCAGATCACCATGGACTAACACTGGTCATTATCAACAACATAAACAACAGGAAGCCTGCATACTTATAGAAGCTGAATAACTTGCTACTCAATGATAACTTGTTCAGGGAAGAAATAAAGACAGAAATTAAAAGAAGGTAGAACATATCCAAACTTATGGGACACAATGAAAGCAGTGCAAAGTGGAAAACTCATAGCTCTAAGTGCTTCCAAAAAGTAATTGGAGAGATTATACACTATCAGCTTAACAACACATCTGAAAACTCTAGAACAACACATCCAAGAGGAATAGACATCAGGAAATACACTCAAGGATTAAATGAAACAAGTAGAAACAAAGAGAACTATACAAAGAAACACCAAAACCAGGACCTGGTTCTTTGAGAAAAACAAGATAGAAATACCCTTAGCCAGACTAACCAGAGGGCACAGAGACAGTATCCAAATTAACAAAATCAGAAATGAAAATGGAAACATAACAACAGAAACTGAAGAAATTCAAAAAATTATCACTTCCTATTATAAAAGCCTATACTCAAGAAACTATAAGAAATACATTATTTTTCTATGCAGATACCAGGTACTAAATTTAATGCATGATTATATAAACCATCTAAATAGTCCCATAACCCATTAGGAAATTGAAGCAGTCATTAGAAGTCTCCCAACCAAAATTTTTCCAGGACCACATGGGTTTACTGCAGAATTCTATCAGCAGACCTTCAAAGCAAATCTAAGACCAATACTTCTCAAACTATTTTATAAAATAGAAACAGAAGGAACATTACTCAATACATTCTATAAAGCCATGGTAACACATACCTAAACCACACAAAGACCCAACAAAGAAAGAAAACTTTAGACCAATTTCCTTCTTAAATACTGATGAAATTTTTACAAACCAAATCCAAGAACACATTAAAATAATCATTTACCATGATCAAGTAGGCTTCATCCCAAGGATGTAGGGATGGTTCTACATATGAAACTCCATCAATGTAATTTATTAGATTAACAAACACAAAGAAAAAAACCATATAATCATCTCATTAAATGCTGAAAAAGCCTTTGACAAAATACAACATTTCTTTATGTTAAAAGTACTGGAGAGATCAGGAATTCAAGATGCATACCTAAATATAATAAAAAACAGTATACAATAAGCCAATAGTCAACATCAAACTAAATGGAAAGAAACTTGAAGCAATCCAACTAAAATCAGGAAAAAGACAAGGCTACCCACTCTCCCACTATCTATTCAATATAGTACTTGAAGTTCTAGTCTTAGCAATTAGACAACAAAAGGAGGTCAAAGGGATACAAAATGGAAAAGAGGAAATCATGATATCAATATCAGTATTTGCAGATGATATGATAGTATTCATAAGTGACCCCCCAAAAAATCCAGGAAAGAACTCCTACAGCTGATAAAAAAAAAAAAAAACTTCAGCAAAGTAGCTGGATACAAAATTAACTCAAACAAATCAGTATCTTTTCTCTACTATCTCCAGTTGAGGAATGGGGCCACCCACCAACAATATTAATCCAGAATTTTTTCTGTCAGTAGGAAATGCAGAAATGAAGAGTGGAGCAGAGACTGAAGGAAAAGCCATCCAGAGACTGCCTCATCTAGGGAAGTATACTATCTGCAGAAAACCAATCCTAGACACTATTACTGATGTCAAGTAGTACTTAATGACAGGAGACTGGTATAGCTCTCACCTGAGAGGTTCTGCTAGAACCTGACCAATAATGATGCAGATGTACATAGCCAAACATCTTACTGAGTGTGGGGACCCCAATGGAGGAGTTAGGGGAAGGACTGAAGGAGCTGAAGGGGTTTACAATCCTATAGAAAAAACCACAATATCAACCTACCAGACACCCTCCCCAAATCTCTCAGGGACTAAACCACCAACCAAAGAGTACACATGGGGGGAGACCCATGGTTCCAGGTGTACATCTAGCAGTGGATTGCCTTATTGGGCATCACTGGGAGGGGAGCTACTTGGTCCTGTAGATCCTTGATTATCCAGAGTAGGAGAATGCTAGGGCACTGATACAGGAGTGGGTGGGAGGATAGGGGAATACCCTCATAGAGGCAGGGAGAGATGGAGAGGACATGGGGAAGTTGAAGAGGAAACTAGGAAAAAAGTAACATTTGAAATGTAAATAAATGAGCTAACCAATAAAAATGAAAGAAAAGAAATGATATCAGAAGACAACTTTTGAGAGTCTTGGCAGTCAATCTTCAAATTTTTGAGTTCAGTAAAATGAATGTAGGTTGTTTGGCTCCCTGACAAGCACCTGCCATCTCACAAGCTTAGTTAAACTTACTTAGAGTACTTTGATGTGGCCTAGGTCATTGTACTATCTTTGTTGTTTGATTATGTCTGAAGTCAGCAGGAAAGGAAGAAGTCTTGTGCAGAAGGAAGAAAAGTGCTCATAAGCAGCCAGAGACAATCCTTTCTAAAAATGCCCATCTCCCAAAGACAAACTATAGTCACAACAGTTTTTTAACTATAGGTGCCACTCACTCATGTGCATCTCCTTTCAGAACCATTTTCACAAGTTCAAGATTCTGGCCACAAACTAGAAGCAGAAGCTCTCAATAAGGCATATATACTACTCTCCACTTAAAGACTTGTGATCTCACCTAGAGGGCTTCTATTCTCTAATCGTTACCAGCTGTGCAGTACCTCCTCTCTTCTGACAACTTTACAGAGATCATATATACCTTCTGCTATAGTAGATGCCAGGTCACTACTAGAGCAGAAGATGCATGAGGATGGTGAATTGAAGTCAGGATATAAGCTATATAATTACATTTCACCAAAAAGAAGAAAGATAAGGAAGTGGTGGTAGCAGAATGGCAGGAGGGGGAGAAGTCTTTTATAGCCTTTAATTTATCTCTAGAGTATAAAAGTAAAGCTAATATTTAATATTTAGAGCTGAACACTGATATATGGCACTTGCGCTAACAAATTAACAGTTTAAATGTTAGTTTTAGGTTTGTTAATCACTGTAAAAACAAACTAAGAATGTTGATGATTATCTTAGTTTGAAAGTAGATAGATGGATAGATTGATGAATAGATGGATATAGATATATGAATATATACATATACAGAAGATAGATATATATCCATATATGTATATATATATGTGTAATGTATATATGTACATATGTACATATATAGATGTAGATGTATATATGTGTGTGTATGTGTATATATACATATATACACATATTTTGAATGGCAAAATACAGACATTTTGTTTATCTGCATCTGCTCAGGACCTAAGTTATCCCCAAGAATAAAACTCTGATGATATGAAAATTCTTAGAATGAACTTTATCCTACTATCACATAAGAACAATGTTAGGATTATCAATTTGGAAATTTGGTAAAGCAAGAATCTAAAAGAGGAAGAGATGGTAAACAGAGTGACACCCTGGGATTTGCCTATTTCCTCATATATCACTATATATCATAAACACATTCACACATGAACAAACATGCTTCATAAATGACTAAAAACAAATACAACTTATGTAACAAATAAACTATTCTGATGAATGATCACATTGTAATATTCTTAGTTTTCTCTTTATTGTTGGAATTTTCAGTTTTCGTCACAGTAGTCTATGTAACTTATTTTTTGTTTCATAAAATACATAAAAAACCTTTGATCATATTCTTCCATATCATGCTCTTTCTCATACTTTTATTTCCACTTAGTCACTTCTTTTTCCCCCCAAATAATCTTCCTAGTGTCATGTCTTAAAAATATTTTATGCAATTAGCAGGTAAAACCAGGACACATAGCCCCTGTCGAGGTGAAAGTTCCACTGTCAGGAGATGGTTCTATCATTTCCCCTTGTAGGTTCCAGAGGGCAAACTAGTGTCATCAGGCTTTGTAGTAACATCTTTGTGCTGCATGCTGAGGCATTTTTTGACCCAATTTCTTTTCATTTTATTACAGTTTTATGTTCCACTGGATTTAATTAGGGCTAAACATTTCTTTGCATAAACATGCAAAGTGATTATTTATTTAAACAAAGATAAGCACCAGTGGTTGCCTCACTAGAGAATGTGACTCTTCATCTTTGCCTGAAACTTTGAGCTGCCAATAGCCCTTTTATAAGGCTGGCTTGGGCTTCATAAGCTCCATCTCAACCCCTGCTGGGATGTTGACAGGATAGATCATATGCTACCACACAACTACTGTGCTTTTATACATTTATTAGTCATTTTATGTCCAGAGGACAGAATATCACAGCATTCTTTCCCATTCTCCATCATTTACATTTGTTATGCACCTCACTACAGTGTTCCCTAGGCTCCAGGTCAGAGGTAGATTGGAGAATTGAGTAATCAGTAGAGATGTTGGTATTGTACACTCAACAGTCACCTACGTGAATCATGTTTACCTGTTTGGGAAAGCACTGCTAATTAAGGTTGAAGTCCACCACTGACCAGAGAGTCTCTGGGTTTAGCACATAATGGGAGATTTCTTTTATTTGTTGGGATTTTCCTTCTCTGAACTTGTATGGGTGATTCTGAGCCCCAAAACAAACCTCTACCTCTATTAAAAGGAATGTAACCTACCCTTAGTTAGATTACAATCATTTTCTCCTTATAAAACCTGTATAGCAAGCATCTGAGATTTGTAAAATGCTTCTCCATGAAAATGGAAAATTTTGGTTTCCTAAACCCCCAGCCAATGACCTTTGCATATGGAAATGCTTCTACTAGCTATCTTCCAAAACTTTATAAGTCTTGAGTCACCAAAATTAAGTTGATCTGTCTCTCTGCAGCTAGTCCCCATGTGAGTTATTCACCACATATACGCATAGGGCTTTTGAACCTCCCATTTGTCTTTCCTCCCTTTGACCATGTGGACAGGATGAGCCAATAGTCTCTGAGGTCTGGGAAAACCACAGACCTGTTGAAAATTAAAGTAACCTTATAAGAAATATTTTGTTTAATATTTCTAGTTTGGAATCATTGAGATGATATCAATAATATAGGCACTTGCCACTGAGACTAAGGACCTGAATTTGATTTATAGTATCCACTACTTAAATTGATTTGTAAAGTCCTCCTGTTTATTAAAGCATGTTATTACCAATACACACACACACACACACACACACACACACACACACATACACACACACACCACACACACACCACAGAGAGAGAGAGAGAGAGAGAGAGAGAGAGAGAGAGAGAGAGAGAGAGGCAGAGACAGAGAGACAAAGAGAGAGATCAAGTAACAGAATATGAAGAAAAGCAGTTGATTTCAAATGTTAGACCCCTTCCAGGTTTCCCTTCTAGAAACCCACATTCTTTTCCCTCTTGCCCTGCTTCTCTGAGGGTGATCCCCGACCCATCCACAGAGTCCCAACTCACCACCCTGGCATATCCCCACACTGGGGCATTGTTCCTTCACAGAATCAAGGGCCTCTCCTCCCATTGATGCTGTAAGACTTTGACAAGTATTAGCTACCAAGGACCCCCTGAGTGAACCACATGGAGCCAGGGATCAATGCAAAAGCAAGAAGAGTTTATTGTACCAGTGTGCCGGGGTCATCCTGGATCCAAAGGAGAGGTGATGACATCAGGCAGCCCTTTTGGACAGTTTCTATACAGCTTTCAGGGGTAGAATAGAGCAAGAACCATTAGACACAATATCATTAGCAGAACAGTGTGACTTTTAAAATGATTGTTCCTTAGGGAATGAGGTAGTAAGGGCTTCCCTTATCTGAAGTGGCCAATGGTACCTCCTGTGGTCTTCCTGAGGAATATAGTCAGCCTCTTCCTTCTGGAGAGGAGGGGTGCTTACATGCTCCATGACCTCTCTCTTCCAGGAGGGGAAGAGTGCCTATGTGCTTCTACCAATTCTCCTTGGTGCTATATGCTCAATGACCTCTCCAGGTGTCTGGTGGAATTTTCCAAAGGCCCCGGGCTGACCTTGTCGATGCCGGACAAGGTCATCCTCTACTACATATGTGGCTGGAGCCATCAGTTCCTTCATGTGTACCTTTTGGTTGGTGATTTAGTCCCTAAGAGCTCTAGGAAGTCTGGTGGTTGATATTGTTCTTCCTATGGGGTTGCAAACAACTTTGGTGTCCCTGCACTCAGTCCAATAGTTAGCTGTGATTTTCTGCATTTGTATTCATCAGGCTCTGGCAGAGCCCCCCAAGAGACAGTTATATCAGGCTCTTGCAGCACGCACTTCTTTGCATCCACAATAGTGTCTGAATTTGGTGTCTGTATATGGAAGGGATCCATGGTGCGGCAGTCTCTGAATGGTCTTTCCTTCAGTCTGTTCCACATTTTCTCCCTGCATTTTTCTTTAACTAGAACAATTCTAGGTTAAAAAACTTGGAGATGAGTGGGTGACCCGATCCCCCAACTGGTCCTTGCCTAAACTCTGGATATTGTCTCTACAGATTTCCTTTTCCTATGTTATGCATTTCAGATAATCTCATCCCTGTTGGGTCCTGAGAGCATCTTGCATTCCTGGCATCTTGGACTTGCTGGTGGCTACCCCCAGTTCTCCATCTCCCATTGCTACACTCATCTGTTCAAATTCTGAGTATCTGTATATTATTCCCATCTCCTCCCATACCTGATTCTGTCTGTTTTCCCCCTTCTTCTCCTCTTTTCTTCCCAAGTCCTTCTCACACTCTATGTCCAATATTTCAAACATAGAGCTTTAAATATTTTTCAAGTTAGGACATTCAGTGAAATTATTATATATCTACCATTGACAAAATAAACAAGAAAGCAAGGAATTCCTTGAACAAAGTTGGGAATCGACATTTTCATTAGAGGACAGAGTGTTTTAACTCTCAAGAATGTAATAAAACAAGTAATAAAGCTGTAACCTCCTATACTTTGGTTTAGGCAACATTGATAGGAATTTCCTTGGAGGCTTGATATGTTTGAAACCTTAACAAGTTTCTCTGTAGTCCTGTTTTGTTGGAGCATAATTCTTCTTCATACCCAGAAACATGGCCATTTTGTTGCATGCATCATGAAAGGCCACATTGTCTAGGCTCAATAAAGCAGATGATCATATTATTGTATCACATCAGAAGACAGATGGCAGTAGGTACAATAGATGATTCTATCTGGTGGCTGAGGTCAATGATAGTATGCCTTATTTCCTGGTTCTGTTGACCATGTGAGACTGGGGAAATCAGTAAATAAAGTGTTTGATGCATAAGCACAAAGCCTAGGTTATAGCTTCAGCATTAATAAATAACAGGGGTGGTAGTTATTGTTTCTCATTCCAGAAGCAGGGAGGGAAAAAGCATTTCTGGAATATTGCTGGCCAGACAGCTACCAAAGAATTAAGCTTCAGGCTCCAGGAGAGATACTTCCTTAAATGATAAGGTGGATAGGTCTGAAGGAAAATTTTGTGAAGTGGTGCTTTGAGCAAAATAAGAAGCTGTTCCATTATTTCATGCCATTTCTCAATAACGTCTTCTTTTGCTCAAAGCAACTCTTACACACATACAGACTTGCTTTTTTAGCAGTGTTTTTGGAGAAAACTGCTACCTGAAAAGATGGCATATATCTTGACATTAAAAAAAAAAAAAGACCAGTGAGGTGCTGTGGCCTGGATATGAAGTGTGAGTTCCATGAAATGTAAAATTAGGACATACTTAATTATTCATTTTTAAATTAAATATGAATTACCCAGACTAATGAGAATCTTACATTTATGGAAGAACATTTTATAGCTTGAAGGACTTCAAAACCCCATTTAATTTATAAGCTAAGGTAATATATAGGACATAAAATCATTAATTAAACATGAAAATTCATAAAATATATATATATATATATATTCTTAACTAGAAAAAATGTGCTGAAACCTCTCCTGAGCATCAATTACTGGCAAAATTTCAAAAAGGCACTATATAGATTGTTCTGTTTCTTTTTATTTCTCATGATATGAAGTTATTTGATTCTTGGCCACATATCCCCAGAAACCAATAACAAGTTATTTTTCTATCTTTTCTCATGTGTTTATGCTCTAGCCAAAGTTTTGCTTATAGCATGTAAGAAGCTTATCTACTCATCTTCTATAACTGTGGTATGAATACCACAAAGTCAAGAAGGTGTACTAAGAAAAAATAAGTAGTAAACAGAGGATGAAAATTCAACTCTGTTGCTAAAGTATTTGCCTAGCAGCATTTAAGCTATGGTTTCCATCTACAGCACTGTGTATATTAGTTATTACACAGTGGTAATCTCAGCACTTTAAAGGGAAGAGGAGAAGAGTCAAAATTTCAGTGTCATTTTAGGCTTAGACAATGAGTTTGAGTCAAGTCTGAGATACAGGAGGACTGTAAAAAATAATGAAAGAAAAGTTTAAAATTAAAAGAAAATGAACAGTTTCACACTATGTTGGGTTTATGAGTATGCTGCCCATAGGCACATATATTTGGAATGTTGTTTGGTCTTCCATTGTTAGAACTGTTGGGGAAAGATAACGTGAATCTGGCTTATTGGAGGAAGTTTCAAAAGCCACACTATTCCAAGATAGCTCTCTGTCTTTTTGTTTTCAGGGTTGTGGGTCAGATCTAAGTTCTCAGTTATAGCTTCGGATCATGTCTGCCTGTCTTCTGCAATGTTGGTCATTGACTCATCTTCTGAAACAATAAGCAAGGCTCAATTAAATACTGTTTTGTGAGTTACCTTGACCATGATTTTTTGTAACAGTAATAAAAAAATAACTAAAACAGTTTTGTGATCACTACACTGAGTATTGTTAATAATTGTTCACAATTGGAAAAAGGTAGGTAAAAAGTATTTTATTTTAGATCATGATAATGATAACTACTACTTATTCAATGTTGACAAAAGACACTGTTGTCGAAATTATTCAAAATGGCAGCACTTGTTCTGGCTTTATAGTTTTGGAGCTGCCATTTTCTCGACTAGGCTAGGCCTGAGGTCACAAGCAGTGTTCTTGCTGCTGTAATAGCTCAGGTCACCGCTCAGTATGCAGGCTTGGGTGGGCAGAGACACTGCCCTGCCATCCCACAAGACGTCAGCAATGGGAGATGGCTCTGCCAATTTTCCACGGTGTTTCCACAGAGGCTGGGCTGAGCCCAGGACCATCCCGCCATCCACACAGTATCCAGTATGAATGAGACTCTAATGCTTAAAGATTAATCAAATAGCTTTATATATTTGGTAATGCTTCAATAACAAGATGCCCACACAATTGGAGGTGTTTCCCAATCAGCTAACCTAGACCTAAGTTGTTACCAGGACTGCTCTTGATCCAAGCGTGGTTGTACATCCTCCTACATCTCTGCCTCCAGCTCGTTCTCTTTCTTCTCCACTTTCTCCCTCATTCCTCCCTTTTTCCCTCCTTACTTCTCCCACCATAGCTCCTCCCAACACTTGAATGGAAAATTTTCCACTACAACATTCTCCATGAGGCATTGAGCATGAATATATAATCCAGCATCTCCTGATACTGCTGGAGAATTTTAATCAAGGTGCCAGAGGAGTTGACTGGCTCAGTAAATGTAGTGCTACTAAGATTTTGATGAGCAAATGATATAGAGAAAGTGAAAGTTGCTCAACAACATACAGGTAAGGATGGAGATTTTGAGTCAATCTATTGCTAATGATATATAAAATGAAGCTGTTGAGAAAGGTAATCATTGATGAGGCTGGTCACCCTCTGCCCTGCCTCTCTTCATCAATGTTGAGGTGACCTGTATTATAGTTAATAGTAATTGTTAGGATGACTAAATTTAGAATTACATTCCAAACACATCTCTGGACATATATGTTTTCTTGAGTAGGAAAGACTCACCTTAAATATGGGCAGCATTCCTTGGGCTGGAGTTCCAGACTAAAGAAAGGAAGAAACCAAACTGAACACCAGTATGTTCCTCTCTCTGCTTCCTGACTAGATAGATTGTGAGCTGCTACATCGCCTTCTCCTACACTTCCTTTCCAATCAGAGGGAATGTATCCTTGAACTGTGAACTAAAGTAACTCTGATTCCCTCACATTGCTTTATTCAGGTATTTTATCATAGGCAACAGGACAGCAATTAATATATCTCGGCTAGTCCAGATAGAGTGAGAAACATGTCAGAAGGCATCTGAAAGGCTATGGTAAGCAAGTGAGTTTTCTGGAGATGTCCAACCATTTTGCATGTCTGTAATAAGTGCTGAGTTCTCAAAATCTGAATTTCAGGATTGCTTCTTGATGCTGATATGAATTTCCTGAAATTATGTACATAACTTAATGATTTCCTGGGTACTTATCTACACTGTTAGTCAAATTTTCTGCAAAAGCAATATGTAGATGTACTTTCATGTGGTAGTGCTCTGTAAATGAGAGGATGCTTTCACAACGCCTGATAATGATTTTGTAGAATTCCTAAACTGATACAAGTAACTCAAGTTCCCTACAGAATAAAGCTCAAAATAAAAGCTTTGTAAATTTCATGTGGCATGGACTAGTTGCACTAGGAAAAGAAAACCAGTTGGGAACAAATTTACCACTCTAGAAAATATGCCTTCTAGGGTAGGAATGAGACCACTATTTAGTAACTAAAGACAATAACTGTAAATGGGCAATTTATTATAGGTGCAAGAACAGGAAAATAAATAATGGACTAGTTTCTCTATACATGACTTCATAATAATAAGGTAGAAGGCAGATGATTTGTCTCTCGACAAAACTGTGCCAACCATATGATATAAGGATTATTGATTTAAAGTTATAATGAACTTCTGGAACTAGAAAATAGATTATGAATATGTAGTTAGGTACTAGTCTTAATGGAAACACATGTCAACAATTCTTCAGCAATTCTTTAAGCCTTATTAACCTATGACAGGAAATGTTGCTTTTAAACTTGGTATGAACTTATGGAATGGAAAATGCTTTGAAAAGCATGTGACTAATTATCCTGAGAAGATATTAAACTAAGAACAACAAAAAAGTGGTTGTGCAGACCTATCTGCTTTTACCCAGTATGAATGTGTCCTGTGTGTGCCTGACATTTTTTTCTTTTTTTCTCTTCTCTTCTCTTCTCTTCTCTTCTCTTCTCTTCTCTTCTCTTCTCTTCTCTTTCTTCTCTTCTCTTCTCCTCTTCTCTTCTCCTTCTCTTCTCTTCTCTTCTCTATTTTTCTTTTTTTCCTTTTATCTTTTCTTTTATTTTCTGTCATCTTTTCTTCTCTTCTCTTCTTTATTTTCTTCTCCTTTCTTTTCTTTCTCTATGACTCCTGAAGAGTTACTAAACTCTGAGCCTCTCACCTGGCCAGCAAGTGGTCTCTGAGTCAAAAAGAAAAGAACCCAAGTAACTAAGATTCTTTTTTGTTGCTGCTATCAAGCTGGAGTTAATTGCATGGAGCCAACAGATTTTTGCACCTAGATAGCTAGATAGGGTTAAATTACTAAAAGTCATCAGGTTTTGACCCCAATCACAGATGCTATTCTCTGTTACCTTCGTTAGGTGCCTGAGTGTCAGGTGGGAACCCAATAGGAACAGAACATGGGAATGTGGGTGTGAAGAAATGCAAAGAGAATAACACTCAAGAGAAGAAGTGCAAAGGTCAGGAATTCATATGAGCTGCTCTAAGGTAGTAAAGTTAGAAAGCTGAGCTACAACAGATGGTTTCTCTCTGTCAACCTGTGCATCTGAATAGCTCCATTCTTCCAGGGCTTCTCAAATATGTTCATATCAATATTCTCAAATTCAGAGTCCTGTGTACTTGTATACTTGATGCAACATAGACTCAGTTGTAAAGTCATGTCAGTGAGTACTTGTTTAGATCTGGCTTGTTGATAAGACTGCCCATGAGGAATTCCCTTTATCTTTTCTCTTTTTATTATTTTTCATTATACTAGTGCATCATTTCTGTATTCTCTTTCTTTCATCCTTCCAATGCTACTCCCATGTTCTCATTGACAAATTTATACATATAAATATAAATTTAATGAACATATATAATGTATATGCACATTATAACTATACATTATATAATACATATTATGGTACATAATATATCATATGTTGAGACATATATAAGATTTCAGAGTTTACTACTTTGCATTGACTATTCAATGTAGAGTCTCATGTCTGGAGAATCATTTCCACAATCATTAATAACTTGTAGAGAGCTATAAATCTATGAGTGCAGCTGTTAAACTATGAGGGTTCCCATTCTCCCGTAGTATGCCAAATTGTCTTAGAATTGTTCAAGTCTTCTTTAGGAAACCATGTTGTTAAAACTTTGTGGGTGCAGTTTTTCCATTGTATCTGAATGACATAAATCTTGAAGCAGATTTCTATGTCATCTGGCTATTAAGAGCTTTCAGCTCCCTCCTCTCTGATATTTTTGAGCCTTAGATATAGGAATTGTCTTAGAGATGTATCATTGGGGTTTGGCACCTGAATGTCATTTGATTTGTGCATTTGATCAATAGTTGACTTTTCTAAGTGTTTTTGAAAGAAAAGATTTGTTTGTTGAGGAGCAAGAGGTACTTGTATATATGTGTATAAGAGTGGGTGTTTATAATGCAGTTACAAATTATACTGGCTTAGAAAAGAGTCAGTGATAGGTTCTCCTTAGATCTATAACCTCACTAGGCACAGATAGTTGGCCTGATTTTCAGAAATGGGAATGATTTTCATCCTATTGAATAGAACATAGGTAAATGTAGACATATGTGGTGGTTTGAATATACTTGGCCTGGGTAGTGGCACCATTAGAAAGTGTGGCCATGTTGGTAGAAGTATGTCACTGTTGGGCTCGGTAATTGTTGAGACCCATACTCTGCCTGGTTTGGCAGCTACTTTGTTGCAGATCGTTGTGCCCCATGTTTTGGGGCCAAAATGTCCCAGACTGCTCTGCTGCTCTGGTCACGGTCTAGCAAGAGAGTGAGAGTCTGGAGAAGAAGGGGAAGAGACACAAAGAATGGAGACAAGACAGGGTGTGTGGTCAAGTCTCGTTTACTGTCTCCCACAGACTATATTCACACCTCCTACTGACCACCACCACCCCTACTACTACTACACCACTACTACTACCCCACCTATTCACTATTCCCCTCCTATACGACTCCTATTTACAAGGAAATCCTGGGTATTTATAAGCACAAGCAGGAGAACACAGGTGAAGACATTTTACCACGTGCACCATGCAGCTGGGGTCACTAAACAGCAAAACAAGCTATGTGGGATAAACAAGATATTTATCAGAGTGTGCTTCAGCTGTTGTAAGCTATTGAAAAACAAGTCTCTCATCAGGGTATATGGCTCCAGATGGCTGCAAAGTTGATAGCTGCTTTCTAGCTGCTTTCTAGCTGCTTTCTAGCCGCTTTCTGATTAATGTCGGCTCCCAACAGGTAATGAGACCCTTCTCCTAAAAACATGGGAGCCAGTCTTCCCCCAGCAACCTTCAGACGAAGATGTAGAATTCTTAGAATTTCCTGTACCATTCCTGCCTAGATGCTGCCATGTTCCTGCCTTGATGATAATGGCTTGAACCTCTGAACCTATTAGCTAGCCCCAATTAAATCTAGTCCTTATAATAAAAGTTGCCTCAGTCATGGTGTCTGTTTACAGAAGTAAACCCTAACTAAGACAACATTCATTGTTTGTTTCTTTGATCTTAGCCAAGTAGACCAGGATAAGGTGAAATCTCAAGTTTCCTTTGCATTTACCAAATTGCTAAGGATATTCAGCCCTTAACTCATAATAATTGTACTTAGATATTTCTCTTTCTTTTACTAAGAGCTTACTATTTAGATCCATACCTCATTTCAATTGGTTTACTTGGTTTGGTTTAGTTTTGGTTTGGGTGGTTGGTTTGTTGTTGTTTACATAGTCTGCATATTAATACTCTGTCAGATCCTCTGTGTGGACTGATCATTTTTTAACTATATAGATATATTTTAGCTTTAAAAGGTCTCGCTTGGCAATTGTTGGCTTGAATTCCTAATTTAGACTGTTCAGTTGTTGTTGTTCTTTAGTTGGTTGGTTGGTTGGTTGGTTGGTCATATTTTTGTTTTTTTTTCAGAAGTTTCAGAATTTCTGGTTTCACAAAGGAGTCTTTGATATATTTTGAATTTATTATTATTCATGTGATAGATACAAGACTAAATCATTCTGCTACATAAAAAATACAGTTTTCTCAGAAACATTTATTGAAGATGCTGACTATTCTTCACTGTATGTTTTTGGCAACTTTGTAAAATATCAAATAGCTGTAGTATATGTTCATATATCTGAGATTTCAATTTTGTTTTATTGATCTACATGTTTAGTACAATACTGATTATATTATTATGACTCTGTAATATATATTAAAATCTACATGGTAAACTCTTGAGTGCTGTTCATTTTACTTAATATTTCTTTGGTTATCAGGCCATTTTTGGTTCTACATCAATTTTAGGACACTTTTCTGTTTCTGTGATCAGCATTGTAAGAAATTTGATTGGAATTGCATTAACTTGGTAAGTGATCTTGATACAATGATCATTTTCATAATAATGATTCTATAATACCATGACCACGTGCAGTCTTTCCATTTAGTGTCTTCTTCAACCTCCTTCTCTTTTAGGGTTTCTAAAGTTTTCAGTGTAGAGATTTTTCACTTTCTTGGTTTGGTTTATTTCTGAATATTTTGTTTTCTTTGATGCTATTGTGAATAAAATTATATTTCCATGCTTTTAGACTACTTGTTGTTGCTTTACAGAAAGACAACTGATGTTTATAAGTTGATTTTGTATCTTGCCACTCTGCCTTGAATGTGGGCAACATAATTTCATAAGCTTCACCCTGAAATCCTAAAAACAAGTGAACACATTAAGTAAGGCATGTGTGTAGCAGTTCATTGCTCTCTGCTCTTGACTATGGATTTGATATGACCAGTTCTTTCAAAATACCGCTTTTATGACTTCTAGGAAATGATGCAATGCAACTGGGAATTGTGTGCCAAATAAACACTCTTTTTCTCTACATTACTTTCATCAGAATATTTTTCTCATAGCAACAGGAAAATAACTATGATACCAGGAATGTAAACTTAGAATGGGCTGCTTTGTTAGACATGCTACTCCATTTATTATATGTTTTTTAAAGTCTTATATATTCATAAAGAAGGATCCCAGGGAAGAAGAATATATGTAATATAGAAACAAAAAGAAAAATACTGGGATGAAATCATTAGGGATGTCAAGGATAGAATAGGAAAAGAATCAACAAAGACAATTTTATTAAAAAAAAATATAATGGAACCTAATATTTTGTATGCTAATTCAATACAACTACGTAAATAGAAATAACAAACTGTATTTACATGTATATGTGAGTTTAAATATAAATAATCCTGCTCATGTTCCATCAAGTTTTGTTCATATGAAAGAAGGCCACATTTTTTAGTAGTTTTATTTTCTAAAAACCAAGGTCTGATGTGCCAAACATTGTTTTTTTTTTGTTTTGTGTGTGTGTGTGTGTGTAAAGGTTTTCAAGGAATCAAATGCAAAATATATAAATACTGCCCTAAAACTTCACTCTTGAGCCTAGTGGAACAATTGGTATCTTTATTAAGACATGAATTCCTCTTACAACAAATGTTTCAGTTTCTCAAATGACAGAAAACAGCCATTTCTCTTCCTGAGACAGACTTAATTTTCTAAATACAATATTTTCCACTCTTATTTATTTCACCTGAGCTGCCCGTTAGAGCTGCTTTAAGTATGTGAAACAGGACCTAATGGCTAGTTGTAAGTCAGAGGTGTATCCTTTGTCATGAGAATCAGAACTTAAAGGCCAGTCAATTCAGGTAAGTAATCATTTATATTGTAAATGTTGATTATCTCTAAGAGGACTGGTTAACAGACTGCTTACCTTTGGGCTATTTTGGAAGCAGTGTACCCTGAAGTAAATTCTAAATTGTGTGACTTGATGTCTCCTAAGCAAATCTATTAATAAGTATTTTAAAACACTGATTCTATTTGGATTTCTTCTACATCACACAAAGAAGCAAACTAGAAATGAGAAAGCAATGGCCAGTCTGAAAAATAATATCACTAGGTCCATTCCATGCAGTGAGGAAGGGTCTATGAGAATAACCTAATTCTCTGGGTTATAGAGAGTCTAGACCAAAGGAAAAAGCAGCAATGTATGCTTGGAGATTTGTTCCATTCTAAAGTGTCCTGCTGGGACTGGGAAAATATGTGATTAAAAATCATTAGATCCCACCCTGTAGCATTTATGGGAATGTATTACACATATGCATTTTATAGATATCTTATGTGTTTTCATTGTTGTTCATTATTGGCAATGTTTTGTTTTCTTCCTTATTAGAACTCAGAGAATTAAAATAACTTCTTCAAGGTCAGATATAAAAAAATAGGAAATGCACATTCCACCCTACATACCTTACTTACTACAACTGGCCTACAATCAGCCTGTAGCCTAAATTGTGTTCCCAGTAAATTGACTGGCAGGTGGGGGGGGGGAATCTTTTGGTCCTCTTTCAGTTGTTGAAAATTTTTCCTGTTTGCTTAGCCTTTTAGTTGCAGTGTTGTAGACATGGATCCAAAAATCTCAGGGAATCCAGTTTATTTTATGAGGCCAGTGAATTGCACTGAGGACATATGGAACCAGACATTTCACTGTCATTTTTATTGTTCATAATAAAAGAGACAGTTAAATAAGAAAGAGAAAACCACCTTCAAGAACGTTGGTGAGATAGATAGCTAGGGAAAGACAGACACTCAAAAGTACTAGGCTATAAGACTCATAACCCGTTATAAGTGAGTTACAAAGGACCCTCCTCTTCCACATTTATATACATACCTGTGGCAAATTCTGTTTTAAAAAATTATTTTTTTCATTTCTATTGGATATTTTATTTATTTACATTCCAAATGTTATCCCCTTTCCCAGTTTCCCCACCACAAACCCACTATTACCTCCCATCCCCTGCTTCTATGAAGGTGTTCCTCAATCCACCCACCCACTCCCATCTCACCACCCAGGAATTCCCCTACACTGGGTCATAGAGCCTACCCAAAACCAAGGGCTTTTCCTCCCATTGAACCCAGACAAGGCCATCCTCTGCTACATATGTTGCTAGAGCCATGGACCCCTCTATGTTTACACTTTGGCTGGTGGTTTAGTCTTTGGAAGGTCTGGAGGGGATCTGGTTGGTTGATATTGTAGTTTTTCCTATGGGGTCGCAAACTCCTTCAGTT